>NC_092341.1:150902500-151177500 GCF_046630445.1 Rutidosis leptorrhynchoides
TATTTGCGTTATTTAGTTCATACTACTATATTAATATATGCATAGATATAGATTTAGATAATCACACACACAAACATACACCCATCAATGAACTATGAATTTGTTTCGGTTCCTATCCCCATTGATCACCAACAACCAACTCACCATCACTAAAGCCTCACGGTCACAACCTCGCCGGACCGCCATCCGCTAGCATGACATCACCAATAACCACCCTTAACCGCCATCATACCACCATCATCCCCATTTATATCTCTTTTCCTTTCTCTCATAATTCTTTGTTGTTAAAACCAAAACCACCACCATCCTCCCTTAAAACTTCGGCAGCCCAAAACCGAACCACCACCTTTATCGTGAGCCACCTTCTCCACCGCCGGTCACTTTAAACACCTCACCTTCACCGTCCTCCACACCCAACACCATCACCAAAAACAACCGTTGCAACCATCTTCCTCATTAAATCTCCACCACCAAACCACCTCTTGTTATTTTTTATTTATTTTTTTTCTTGTCGTAACTGCTGCAGTCCAACAAAACCACAAATCATCATTTACTTGGAATTGAACTAATACTGCAGTAAGATTTATGTTTCTGATCCTGCTTCGATACACAACCAAACACCATATTTTTTTTTCGCGATAAATGTCACGCGCTGCATATATATATATATAAATTTATTTTTTTTTCTTTCGAACTATAATAAGTGATAATGATGAAGATTATAGAAGATGATGTTGGAATGTATATGAGGTTGGATTAAGAACGAAGTGTTTACAGCAAGATTAGATGATTATGTGATGATGAATATTAACAACGATGATGAAGATGTGATGAGAATGATGATTCACGATGATGATAAGCTAGTAACGATGATGAGCTAGTGATGAATAAGAATGATGATGATCATGATTCATGATATTATAAGATGATGATGTTATGAAGTTTGATGATGTATAACAATAAATAGTTCTGGGTTGTCTTTGAAGAAGATGTTAGAAAAAAAAATACGGTTTATATATAATTGAAATCTAAATTATTCAGAAAATCAGAAATGGAAGGATGGTGAGGAGTGTTTGTGGGGATAGAGAGGTCTTGGGTTCGAAACTAGTCTATTACAATTTTTTTTTAGAAAAGAGACGCTGTGAAAACTTGGGATTTTGAAGCAGTTGGGCCGATTTTAAATTTCAGTTGGGCCGAGGACTAGCCTACTTAGTTGGGCTGAATCTATTGTGTGTTCCTATTGGGCCGAAAGGAGGAGTCTGATAAAGATAAGAGAGTTTTGTATAGTGAAGACAGTAGAATTTAAGATTAAAAGAATTTACTGGGTATATTAAAACAGTAAAATGAGAGACAGAGTAATGGTTAGGAGCATGTGTGTTTAATTGAGAGGTCATGGGTTCAAGCCCGATCTGGGGCTTTTTTTTTTTTAGGGAAAAAGCTTTAAAGGTAGTCTTCCATTATTAATGTTATTATTATTATTATTATTACCATTATTATTATTATTATTATTATTATTATTATTATTATTATTATTATTATTATTATTATTATTATTATTATTATTATCTTTATTATTATTATTATTATTATTATTATTATTATTATTATTATTTTTATTTTTATCATACGTATTAGTATTATTTTTAGTAGTATTATTATCATTATAGTTATTTATTATTATAAATATTAGTATTATTATTATTAGTAAAACCATTATCTTTATAGTTATTATTACTAGTATTTATTATTATTAAAAGTATCATTTTTATAAAAATTACCATTTTTATTATTACAACTATTATTATTATTATAGGATGAAACCACTTTTATTTATTATTATTAATATTATTTTATCGAATGACTATTAGTTATATAAAACCATATTTACTACATATAAAATAACTATATTAATATTTTTATAATAAATACTAATTATTTAACTAAAGTAAATAAAGTAAATATATCTAACTAAATTATTAATAAAACCTATAAATTATTAAAAATAATAATTATGTCACTAAGAATAATATATAAACTTGTTCGATTATAATTACATGTGTTAATATACATAATTGATATAGGTTCGTGAATCCAAGGCCAACCCTGCATCGTTCCGTTGTTCAATGTCGTCATATGTATTTTTACTACAAAATACAGTATAGTGAGTTTCATTTGCTCCCTTTTTAAATGCTTTTGCAATAAATACTTTTGGGACTGAGAATACATGCGCTGCTTTTATAAATGTTTTACGAAATAGACACAAGTGATCAAAAACTACATTATATGGATGGATTATTAAACCAAATATCGCCCTTCAAGTCTGGTAACCTAAGAATTTAGGGAAATGGCCCCTGATTGACGCGGATCCTAAAGATAGATCTATGGACCTTGACAAGTCCCATTCGATGTACGAATGCTTTAGTACTTCGAGATTATTATACAGACGAGAGGTTCTGTTTTAGGGATATTCTATGCATTAAGTTAACGTCAATTACCAGGTGTTCAATCCATATGAATGATTTTTATCTCTATGCAGTTTGCGAATTGCCTGATATGAGAATGATGTTTATGAAATATGAAAATCTTGTGGTCTATTAAAATGATGAAAATGATCGATTATGATAAACTAATGAACTCACCAACCTTTTGGTTGACACTTTATAGCATGTTTATTCTCAGGTATGAAATAAATCTTCCGCTGTGCATTTGCTCATTTTAGAGACATTAATTGGAGTCATTCATGACATATTTCAAAAGACGTTGCATTCGAGTCGTCGAGTTCATCAAGATTATTATCAAGTCATTTATAGTTTAGATATATTGTGAAATAGTATGCATGTCGTCAACTTTCAATGTATTGAAAGTTTGTCTTTTTAAAAACGAATGCAAAGTTTGTAAAATGTATCATATAAAGGTCAAGTACCTCGCAATGAAATCAACTATTGTGAATCGTTTATAATCGATATGGACTTCTTTCGGATGGATTAGGACGGGTCTCTACAACGTTGATCAAGTGTCATTATATTATACTAACTCATGCTTCAGTTCCCAACACTACTTCAATAACATTCATATGTTAAGTTCGAATTTTTCAGAATTTAGAAACTAAAACAGTTTCCTTTCTGATGTAACCCTGATATCGCGAATAGATAAATGATTTCATATAAGAATAGTTATGACAATATCTTCAGAAATATCGAGGATATTTATAATGATAGATACGATAATATCTTATAATTTTAGAATCAAATTGTGATGAAGAAATTAATTCACAATGATTTAGAATAATTAAGGAGCGAGATATTCGCTAAAGATTTCATCAGAACAGAATCATCAAGATTCTTTATGTACAAGTTTAGTCCTTGTGATTTTGAAATGCCCCGTTCATATTAATTATAAACGTTTCATATTAATTGGTTTCTTTGCGAGGTTTTGACCTCTATATGAGACGTTTTTCAAATCTTGCATCCGTTTTTTAAAAACCATGACCTTTATTATTGAATAAAGGTCTTAATGACATAATATAGATTGTCTATCAAAGACAATCTCCTCAAATAAATAAGTTTTTACACAACCCATTACAACATGATCAAATATATTACAACAAACACTCCGAATGCAAGTTTAAACAATATAAACAATTATGCCAACTCCAAATCTTGATCTTGAGTTGGCATACGACAGCGGAAGCATTTTTAATATTCACCTGAGAATAAACATGCTTAAAACGTCAACAAAAATGTTGGTGAGTCATAGGTTTAATTTCTATATAATAATCATAATATTTAATAAGCCACAAGATTTCATTTAATTAAATGCGCAGGATCATTACAACTGCAAAAAAAATCATTCATACGATGAGTCACCTGGTAACCGACCTTAACATGGAGCGCTTAAAATATCTGGCATCATACATTCCACTATTTAAATGTATGACAAGAACCCTTCAAATTACTAAAGCATTTCCACTATTCGAAAATGGGGGGTGTTGGTGCCCGTAGATCTACCTTTAGGGTTCGCGTCAATTAGTGTTTTTCACTCATTCGTAGGTTACCAAGCATAATAATAATAAGTATAGATATCCGGTATAACAAAACAACCGTAGAATGTAGTTTCATGAACTTGTGCTTATTTTGTAAAACATTTATAAATTTGCATGTATTCTCATCCCAAAATAATTTAGATAGTAAAAATTGGACTATAACTCACTTGTGATGATTTCCGAATAGATGGTAATAAGACTTGACCTTTGACAAATTCATGAACCTAATAATAATATTCTTGTGTCAAGATATATATATATAATTAATATTCCATACTTATGATACTTATGATAATTTTAATTGTCCATTGTTAGTAGTCCAACATTCGTAGTCCAATAGTCCGATAGTCCAACATTATAAATATATATATAAAAATATAAATGTGTATTTTGTGTTAGAATTAACTAACACTATAATATATTGTCTTAATATAGTAAGACACATAATATGTATATTGTCTGAAGCAATCCGCGACCCATTGTATACATGTCTCAGGCTCGATCACAACTCAAAGTATATATATTATTTTGGAATCCACTTCGATCCACAGCTAACTTGAAATTACTGCCAATGATGTCTTATAGTTCGTTCCAATAATATATATAGAAGAAATCAAAATGATATGTCAAAACACTGTATACGGATCCACGGTGATCAAGTCATATATACATATGGTGCCTTACGATCTTTATTAAGACTATAATATATTGTCGTAGAACTTACTCACGACTATTAATAATTGTATTTCCATGAGTACGGGAACAAGACATGTATAAATACATGTAGGTTACAAGGTAAGTTAGTGATGTGTCGCGAGGTGTATATAAAATACTATTAAATTTTACAAGGAAATACTATTAAATACGATACAATTTTAAACAAGATATTTATTTATTTATAGAATGAATATACTTAAACCTTGCTACAACACTTATAGGCAGTGTACCTAATCATACAGTAGTGTAGTTTTTAGTAAGTCCGGTTCGTTCCACAGGGAAAATCTTTAAACAAAGCTTAACGCTATATTAGTTTACTTTTATAAAAATACAAATATATATACAAGTAATATTATTATTATAAAGGGAGGTTTTTAACGTTTAATGACCGGTTTGTCGATTTTAAAACTTTAGTCGCAGTTAAAACCAAATGTAAAATATTAAAAATAAATACAAGACTTAAATTAAAGCGTAAAGTAAATAACGATAATGAAATTGCGAATAATAAAAGTGCGATAAAATAAACTTACGATAATTAAAAAGTACGATAATTAAAAGTGCAATTAAATACAATAACAATAAATAAAAATGCGATAATTAGAAGTGCAATTAAATATAAAATAAAGGAAATTAAATATGAAATAAAAGAATTATGCTTATTTAAACTTCCGTAATCATGATGTTTGACGTGTTGATTTTAGTTTTATGCCCATGGGTTAATTGTCCTTTGTCCTGGATTATTTAATATGTCCGTCTGGTTTTTGTCCATAACAGTCCATCAGTAATAAATATAAAGTTCGAGTGTCCTCGTCAAATTATTCTTATACCCGAAGTTAAATATTCCAACTAATTGGGGACTTAAACTGTAACAAGATTTTAATACTTTGTTTAATAATTACACCAGGATGTCGACTGAGTGTAACCCAAGGTTTTAATATTTTGTTATCAATTATACCAAGTGTCCTTGTACATAATTTCACCCCTGTTTTAATTATTCTAGTGGCTATTAATCCATTCCCGTGTCCGGTTAAATGAACGATTATTCGTACATATAAATACCCTGCCCATCATGTCCGATCGAGTGTAAATGGTTATTTATAGGGACGCCCAATTGTAAATCTTTATATTGACATTAACAAACTATCATTTAGTTAAACAAATATAAAGCCCATTAATAGCCCATGGTCTAATTTCCACAAGTGTCGTTCTTTTATCCAAACCCCAATTATGGTACAAAGCCCAATTACCCAATTTTAGTAATTAGCCCAACATCATGATTACTTCGGATTAAATAAGCATAATAATAACTTAGCTACGAGACATTAAATTAAAAAGGTTGAACATAACTTACAATGATTAAAAATAGCGTAGCGTTACACGGACAGAATTTCGACTTACACCCTTACAACATTCGCTAAAATACCCCTATTATTAGAATTATAATTAAAATTAAAATTAAAATATAAATAATAAATATAAATATTACGTATGAATGGAGAAGAGAAAGATAGATGGATTTTACGTTCACCAAACTGCGAATTTATAGGCCTGTGAACTGAAAAAGGAGCTCATGCGATCGCATGAGCTTTGCTCTTCAAGGCCATGCGATCGCATGGCCAGCTGGGGAGGCTCACATTTGGTTGTTTTCTTCTGCCGACGGTTTTATAAATAAATATAATATATTAAATAATTATAAGAATTATTTAAATATTATATTATATTTATGTGCATAGTTGACTTGTAATTTTTAGTCCGTTGCGTCGAGCGTTGAGAGTTGACTCTGGTCCCGGTTCCGGATTTTCGAACGTCCTTGCGTACAATTTAATATCTTGTACTTTTTGTTTTGAATCTTGTACTCTTGTAATTTTGAGACGTTTCTTATCAATAATTAGAACCTCGTTGATTGTATTTTGTACTTTTGAGCTTTTTGGTCGTTTGCGTCTTCAATTCGTCGAATCTGTCTTTTGTCTTCACCTTTTATTATTTAAACGAATATTACTTGTAAATAGAACAATTGCAACTAAAAGCTTGTCTTTCTTGAGGAATAATGCTATGAAATATATGTTCGTTTTTAGCATTATCAAATATTCCCACACTTGAGCGTTGCTTGTCCTCAAGCAATATCGTCTTGAAATACTAGAATCACTTCTTTATTCTTCACACTTTGTACATCAGTGATTTCTATACGGCGGTATAAACAATGGTAGTAACGATATGGTTTACAGTCCCACATGACTATAAAAATTTAGATCCATTAAGGAAATTGGATCTTTATGAAAACATTTGATCTTTTAAAAATTAAATCTAGTTTTTACCCTAGATAAGTTTTCCGGAATAACCCTTCACCGGTGTTTGTAAAATATTTTTGTGGGCTTGGTGGGTTTCAGATTTGAAAATTTTAGCTCAAAACTTATGGTTTTGTGTCACCCACTTGCTAACCTTGTATTAGGAAAGCAACACATCCAGTTTACTTGTCCCGTATATTACCTTTCGGTAAACTACCGTCCGGTTGTAAAGGAAAGCGTTGAACAAGCAACTGTTAAGGCAATGTCCCCTGACATGCTTTTAATTATAGTCTATAACGTGTCGGACGCAATTACTATCCTTTGTAGGAGCAATAGTAAAGCTCACCCTTATAATCTGTAGGTTTGGAACAAGGTCCTGTCTTTGACCACTATGCAACCACCGTTCTTACGGTTGACACCCGATTTGGTTCAGGTGACCTAATGAATTCCAGGTGAATTCCTAGGATTTTACATTCAATGGTAATGAACGCATTGAAAATAGGGTTTTCAGAAAACAAATAGGTTTGTAATTTTGATCAAAATATTTTCTCGTTCAAGCTCGAGTTTAGATATCATTGAATTCCATGAGTTTGAATTCTCAATCTTTAAGGTCAATCTCTAGAATTGAGTAATATCAGGCTTAAAAGCTGATTTTTAATCTTTAAGGAGATTATCCTTTCTGGGGATCTGATTCATTAGTCTTATCCAGCTAATTTGCACGGTGCCCCCCCATTTTACGAGATAAATCCTTCTCATGGTTAGGATAAATCTGACCACTTGGCGACCCTGTTTAATGCTGAGGTCCGTGGATTTCCTGCTGATTTTAGTGATGACTTTTCTTGGTTTTTCGTCAACCTACAGCTGGTCTGGATGACAACTTCATGACCTAACTCAAGAAGCGCGTTACTTTTTCAGAAGACTTTACTTCCTTTTAATGATGGAATTGATTCATCGTGTAGATCCATCTCTTCTTTTCTTTCATCGAGTAAAATAGTTTAGTTTAGTCCAAAGCAAAAGTATTTTCAGTTATTTGTTATAGAAATATGTGACATATGTTTAAGATAACTTGGTAATTTTTCCCACACTTGGCTTTTATTTTCCTTTTTATTGTTCTCTATTCCATTTTAAATGAATTTTAACATTTTGGTTTGTTTCTCAATTTATGTCCTTTCCGAGGTAACAATAATTTCGGTGTTAACACCTAGTTTTATCGTTCATAAATATATATAAACATGATTTTGAGTTCATTTAATTGAAAATTTTGAAAAATTTTACTAGAATTGGGTAGTTAGTATATAAGACTAGGGCTGTTCTTTATTATCAGAGAGCACTAGATTCTAATACAACTACTACGTTACTAGTATTTTTAATGGTAACCAAGTGTATAAAGATAAAAATTTTAAAAATCCGAAATAATTTAACCCCTTCCCACACTTAAGATCTTGCAATGCCCTCATTTGCAAGAAATTAGTACAATTTAAATTATTGAGGGTGATTAGCGTAGAAATGATTAAATTTTACCAAAGTTTCCAAACATATTGGCGTTTGTTTGCTGAATGATAAATGGTGCATATCATTTGTCATTTCGTCTGTTGTTACATCACATTTATTTGTCATCTTGTCGTCAAAATTAGTAGCTTTTCCTGAACTTAATGCCAGTCTTTGAAAATGCGTTGTTTTACCATGTTTTGTACAATCGACAATATACATACATACAAATATAATCATGCATGGCAATTTGAAATCGGACTTAATATCCCACTTTCAAATTCTAAATATGAAATATTAGTACACAATAATAATAAAATAATAAAAATTACACAAATATATCCAATAACATAAGTTTAAACATGAAAAAGTCAAAAGATAAAAATATAAAAATCATAAAAATAACCAAATGGAACTAAATCAGTCTGGATATGGGTTCCAGTTCATCTCGTCAGGTGGGTTCCATTGTTGGTTATAGGTGTTTTGATAGGCTTGGTTATAGTCATACCGGTTAAAGGGTGGTCGGATATCGGGGGCTATGTGGCGGAAAATGAGCAGGTCGCGTAGGTACATAGTTATTTGGTACCTGATATGATAGCTGGCTCATGATTTGGTGCTGATGAACTAACCAGCTATCGTGTTGGCGTCGCCTATAATCCTCGTATACTCGCTCGGAGTTCCACCGCTCATACATACTATGTCTTGCCGCGTTCGTCATTGCTTCCTCATCTATACGAACGTGGACGTCAAGAATAGCATCTCGAAAGACATCCCTAATGTCTTCCGCCTCCTCCATTTCCTCGTCTGAGCCTCTCTCTACCTGAGGATGAGATCCCTCATAGGGTACTGCCTGGTTACGTCTACTTTTCAATACCTTAGCACCCTCATAAACTTTCAATCCTAAGGGCTCAACCTGTTCTCTACAAATCTGTAATGGACCCCCTTGGTTCCTATCAACACCTAAATACTCTCCAATGAGAGTAACAAAAATACCTCCTCCTATTATACTCCCGCCCTGCATTCCCTCTACCATTTTAGATAAATAAAAAGCAACACAGTAAGGGATATTGACAAAGCTTCTAGGATCCCGAATACACTTTAGGTAGAATAAATCATATAAGGTAATTTTTTCTTTATTATGACCTCTTTGTGTAATCGAGTTAGCCAAAAATCTATGAATAATACGAAGCTCGGCTATGTCAATATGTGTATAGGAGTGTCCTCCTGCTCGTGTAAAAACATCAAAATGTGACATACGCCTCCAAATGGCGTCGGCGTCAAAGTTACTATCTACCCATTCACCATAATGAATCAAGTTTGTACAATCGGGTAATAGCAACTCACTAGGAGTATATATCTGTAAGGCCCTGGCCATGTCCAGCATGGACATTCTGTACATCCTACAGCCAAGGATAAACCTAAGAAATCTTCTATCATCTATTCTAACTATATTTGTATCAAGTGATACAGTACTCATCAACTCAACACACCATTCCTTATATACAGGTCTACGAATGGTGAAAAGACGTTCCCAATCTATAAAAGAAGAACTGCCATACCTTTGAACTAAAAGCTGTCTAACACGGTCAGCTAGATGGACCGTTTCCAAAGGGGCCCAATCGATTACCCTTGGCACCTCTACATTTTTTGTTACCAATTTGAATTTGTTCCTTTGATATGTCTTGTAATCTCTCCATCTTTTATCAAATCTCAGATTAGGATGTAGAGTGTGCTCAGGAATCGTTGGGAATTCTACTGGCGGCCTCATTGGGAATACTATGAATTCATCAACAAACTGTACCGGATCATAATAAGGTATGTGCTGATCAGGCTGTTGTTGTTGTTCCTGTTGTAGTTCTTGTTCGTGTTGCATTTCTGGTTCTGGTTCTGGTGCTGGTGCTGGTCGTCTAGATGATGATGCTCCTGAACCTCCAGTATCGGCTTTCTGCAAAACACATTAAACACAAAATTTGTGCATCCAAATATGCATTAGTGTTAGCAAAATAACAACTTAAAACAATCACTATAACATGTTAAATCAAAATTAAACTTATACACATTTTCACAATTTTTCACAATTCTACATTTTTCAAATAAGCACATATGAAAATGTATACAAAATTCATAAGCATTTAACTCAAATAACATGTCAAAATAGTCATTACTAATAATTAAACAAGTCTCAAATGGCAATTACATCAAATTAATCAAGTTCATGAATTTTGGACTTAAAAAGTCCACTTTAATCTCCAAAAATCATGTTTAGGATCATTGTTTGGATCATTTAACTATTTAAACATGTTGCACTACTCAATTTAGCAATAATTCATGACAAAAATCGGCCATAACCTGTTTATATCAAAAAGCCCCAAATTGCTCAAGAACACAAACCCTAGATTTCTAAAATTTTTGAAGTTTTTGGCTTCAAATCATGTTAAATAGCATCAATCTAGGTTATACATGCATAAAATACTAACAATTTAACACTAATTACACTAGAAATTAACAAAATTGCATTAGGTAAAAAAATTGGTAATTATCACAAAAACTATGAATTTATAGAGTTTAGGGGTGTAATTTTTACCAATTTGCTGAAGAATGAGAATCTAGGCATGATTAGAGCAAGAAATTTGATGAATTACGGTGGAAAAATGGCGAAAATTGGTGAATTTTTGGGTGAGTTTCGTGAATGTATGTGTGTGTTTGTGGTGAGGCAGAACCGAACTGCTGTATGTATCAGGCCTGCATTTGGTCCCCATGCGATCGCATGGGTTCCAAGTGCAAACCCCATGCGATCGCATGGGGTGCCGGCTACAGTGATTTCTGATTTTTTTTTTTATTTTATAAAACCTTATACTTTATAAAACTTATAATTAATTAAATTTTAAAAATTTTGTTTTCCTTTAGGAGCGAGGGCGTTTCGGATCGTTGTCATAGTCTGTCCCTCGACAAAATTTTAAAATTTGTCAAATCAAAGCGCGGTTTTTAAAAGTAAAGATTTTTTTGGGCTTTTTTAATGTTTTTGGCTTACTTTAATTCAATAAGATTAAAAATAATGATAATAAAAGTTCTCGTCCCTCCCTCGGGTAAAGCAATTTCGGTTCAAAGACCTAGTCTTCAACTTATGACGAATTTTAAAAATCATATTTTTAACTTAATGAGATAAAGTAAATTTTTGTTTTTAAATTCACACAACTTAAATATAAAATTCAAAATTAATATTAAAAATTCACACCAAACTTAAAATTTGAAATGCATAAAATTAAAAATTCATATTTTAAAAATTAAAAATTCACACCAAACATAATTTAAAAATTCATATTATAAATTCACACCAAACTTATATTAATTTTTCAAATATTTACAATTTTAAATATATTGATTTTACAAAGTTTACAATATTAATTTAAGATTTATATATTAATTTTAAAAACATGGTAAAAATAAAATTAAAAATCTTTTTGGCTTTTTATCCCACTTTAATCAATCAAATATTATCAAAAATATACGCCCCTCTTTTCGGTAAAGTAATTTCGGTTCCAAAACCTAATTTAACTCATGACGAATTTTTGAAATATTTTGTGTTGATTGATTAAAGATATTTATACCTTAAGAATAAACGTTAAATTTCGCAGTGATGTAATAAATTTTTGTATGATATCAATAATTTCGGTCGCCAAACCTAATTTTATTCAATACCAATTTAATACTTTATAGCGAACAAATTAGCGTTTATTATCAATAAGTTAAAAAAAAAAAAAACTGTACAGACTTACCTGTGAGATAGTATTCTTAGTTATATGATCTATCCCATTCATAAGATAGTCGGTTTAATTGGTTTTTCATAGCTACATAGGCGTAACCTCGAGCATTCAGTGTTTTTTCTTCTAAACATATGAACGGTCCGTCTCTGCATAAAGTAACAAATTCGGTATTTGAATAGGTTTGATTATTTGAACATTTCCCTCCATGTGACCATTTTCCGCATTTGTGACATCTTTCTAGGTGTCGTGCTCTTCTTTTCGCTGCGGATTTTGATTTTCCTTTACCAAATTGTAACTTATTATCTTCGCATCTGGATTCTTTTCTAACTCCGTCCAATCTTTCTCTGATTACTGATACTATTTCACTCGGTAGTGTGTCATTATTACGTTTAGTGATCAAAGCGTGTAGCATTAGACCATGGTTTAGTTCACAGGCAGTCTTCATTTCCTAAAAAAAATAAAAATTCAGAATGGGGGGAGAAGACTAGTTCTTTAGGGTCTGCTAGGGAAAGACCATTCGGATTCCATTTTCGAGAACTACATGAAAACAGACAATCTAACTCTAACAGAAATACATATTATCCTTTAAATACTTGATTCTCCCCACACTTAGTTAGCTGTGGTGTTGAAATTGTGATTAACTTCGTTGTCGACTTCCATCGGACTATCTATGTAGTGTTTAACTCTGTGACCATTAACTTTAAATTCAATCCCATTTGAATTTATTAATTCTATCATTCCGTATGGGAAAACTCTTTTAACTATGAATGGTCCAGACCATCTTGATTTCAATTGTCCAGGAAATAGCTTGAATCGTGAATTGAAAAGAAGAACTCTGTCTCCTTCTTTAAATTCTTTTAAACTTCTGATTCTTTTATCATGCCATTTCTTCGTTCTTTCCTTATAGATTAACGAATTATCGTATGCTTCATGTCTTAATTCTTCTAATTCGTTTAGTTGACTTAACCGTAGACGTCCAGCTTCATGTAAATCAAGATTACATGTCTTCAAAGCCCAAAATGCTTTGTGTTCAATTTCTACTGGAAGATGACATGCTTTTCCATAAACAAGTCTAAAAGGTGTGGTTCCAATTGGAGTTTTGTAGGCTGTTCTAAAAGCCCAGAGTGCATCCTCCAATTTAATGGACCATTCCTTCGGATTTGATCCTACGGTTTTCTGTAGAATACGTTTTAAAGCTCGGTTGGTATTTTCAACTTGTCCACTTGTTTGTGGATGATATGCGGTGGAGATTTTATGAGTTACTCCATATCTTTTAAGAACTTTCTCAAGTTGATTATTACATAAATGAGTACCCCGATCACTTATTAAAGCTTTCGGTGTTCCAAACCTTGCAAAAAGACGTTTTAAAAAGTTGACTAAAACTCGTGCATCGTTAGTTGGGAGAGCTTGTGCTTCCGCCTATTTAGATACATAATCAATGGCTACGAGAATATAGAGATTATTATGAGATTTTGGAAATGGTCCCATAAAGTCAATACCCCAAATGTCAAATACTTCACATACTTGGATGACATTTTGTGGCATTTCATCACGTTGACTTATTTTTCCGGCCCTTTGACATGCATCACAGGATTTGCAAAGAAGGTGTGCATCTTTGTAAATTGTAGGCCAATAGAATCCAGCATCATAAACTTTTTTTGCTGTTAGTTGAGGCCCATAATGCCCTCCTATTGGTCCTGTGTGACAATGGTTTAAAATTTTACTAGCTTCATCTCCAAATACACATCGGCTTATTATTCCATTTGGACAACTTTTAAACAGGTGTGGATCTTCCCAAAAATAGTGTTTTATATCACTGAAGAATTTCTTTCGTTTTTGGTACGATAATCCTTTTTCAAGGAATCCACAAACTAAGTAGTTTGCATAGTCTGCAAACCATGGGATTTCATTATAATCTATCTTCAATAGATATTCATCAGGAAAGTTGTCTTGTATGGCCGATTCATTTAGAACTTCTAATTCGAGATTTTCAAGACGAGAAAGATGATCAGCGGCGAGATTTTCTGCTCCTCTTTTATCTTGGATTTCAATATCAAACTCTTGTAAGAGTAAGATCCAACGGATTAATCTTGGTTTAGCATCTTGTTTTGAAAATAGGTATCTAAGAGCAGAATGGTCGGTATAGACCACCGTTTTTGCTAGAACGAGATATGAACGAAATTTGTCAAAAGCAAAGACAATAGCAAGGAGTTCTTTTTTAGTAGTTGTATAGTTCGTTTGTGCTCCTTGTAACATCTTACTAGCATAATATATAGGTTGAAATCGTTTTTCAATCCTTTGTCCTAAAACGGCTCCCATTGCAAAATCACTTGCATCGCACATTAGTTCAAATGGTAGATTCCAATTTGGTGTTATCATGATCGGCGCATTAGTGAGTTTCTCTTTAAGAATATTAAAAGATTTGATACACTCATCTGAAAAGATGAATGGAGCATCCTTTTCTAGGAGTTTATTCATAGGAGTGGCAATTTTAGAAAAATCTTTTATGAAACGTCGGTAAAAACCGGCATGCCCTAGAAAACTCCTAACTCCTCTAACATTGGTGGGATGTGGAAGTTTAGCAATTACATCTACTTTAGCTCTATACACTTCAATTCCTTCTTTTGAAATTTTATGTCCAAGAACGATGCCTTCTTTAACCATGAAATGGCATTTCTCCCAATTAAGTACTAGATTTGATTGTTCGCATCTAATAAGCATTCGTTCATGATTAGCTAGACATGTTTCAAATGTATCACCGAAGACCGAAAAGTCATCCATGAAAACTTCCATGCATTCTTCTATCATGTCGTGAAAAATCGCCATCATGCACCTTTGAAATGTTGCAGGGGCGTTGCAAAGTCCAAATGGCATGCATTTGTAAGCAAAAGTACCATAAGGGCACGTGAACGTGGTTTTCTCTTGGTCCTCGGGTGCTATTGGAATTTGAAAATATCCGAAAAATCCATCTAGAAAACAATAGTAACTATTTCCGACTAATCTTTCCAACATTTGATCAATGAAAGGTAAGGGAAAGTGATCTTTTCTGGTGGCGTCATTTAATTTTCTATAATCAATACACACACGCCATCCTGTTACAGTCCTAGTAGGAATAAGCTCATTTTTCTCATTTGTAATGACAGTCATGCCACCCTTCTTAGGCACGCATTGAACTGGGCTTACCCATGGACTATCAGAAATTGGATAAATTAGACCTGCATCTAGCAATTTAATAATCTCTTTCTTAACTACATCTTGCATATTAGGATTTAGTCTTCGTTGGCGTTGCACATACGTTTTATGACCTTCTTCCATAAGGATTTTATGTGTGCAATACGAAGGACTTATTCCTTTAATATCATGAATCTTCCATGCAATGGCTGGTTTATGAGCTTTCAACACAGAAATGAGTTGTGATTTTTCATTTTCAGTAAGAGAAGACGATATTATTACAGGTAATTCAGATTCACCATGTAAATAAGCGTATTCCAAATGGTTTGGAAGTGGCTTTAATTCTAATTTCGGAGGTTCTTCTATCGATGATTTCTATCGATATCTGTCTTCTTCTTTTAGCATTTGAATTTCTTCTGTTGTTGGTTCATATCCATTAGCTATAAGTGTAGCTAACATTTCAGCTTCATCAATTGGTTCATTACCTTCTCCTAAAGAACATTCTCCTGTTCCTTGTAATTCTGGAAATTCTTCTAATAATTCTGCATGTGCATCTATAGTTTGAATATAATAACATGTTTCATCTGCAGATTGTGGTTGTTGCATTGCTCTATCAACTGAAAAGGTAACACTCTCATCCTCTATACTTAGGGTCAGTTTCTTACCGAACACGTCTATCATTGCTTTAGCCGTATTTAAGAATGGTCTTCCTAATATGAGAGGAACTTGAGAATCTTCTTCCATGTACAGAACAACAAAATCTACTGGAAATACTAAAGTACCAACTTTAACTAGCATGTTCTCCATTATCCCTCTAGGATATTTTATTGATCTATCGGCTAGTTGCATGCTTATTCTGGTTGGTTTCAATTCTCCAAGGTCTAGTTTAGCGTATAGTGAATATGGCATTAGATTTATACTAGCACCTAAATCTGCCAATGCTTCTATTGAACTAAGACTACCCAGAAAACATGGAATTGTGAAACTTCCTGGATCAGATTGTTTTTCTGGTATCTTATTCAACAGTACTGGTGAACAATTAGCATTCATGGTAACAGCCGAGAGTTCTTCCATTTTCTTTCTATTTGAGATTAGATCTTTCAAGAATTTAGCATATCTAGGCATTCCTGAAATCACATCAATGAAAGGAAGATTTACATTTATCTGTTTAAACATATCCAAGAATTTATATTGCTCGGCTTCAAGTTTCTCTTTCTTCATTTTACTCAGGTAAGGAAGTGGTGGTTGGTATGGTTTAACATAAGGTTTAGCCTTAACTGTGTTATCTTCTATAACCTTTTCAACTACCGGTTCTTTTTCCTTATCTTGATTAGGTTAGGGGTCTTGTGGAGTAGGAATAGCTTCATCAGAAGTTACAGGTATTTCAGGTGGTTTAAGCGTTGTACCACTTCTTGTGGTAATGGCTTTAGCTATTTCATTCCGGGGGTTAGCATTTGTATCACTAGGTAGACTTCCCGGTTTTCTTTCACCTATTAACCTTGCTAGGTTACTTACTTCTTGTTCCAGATTTTGAATAGAAGCTTGTTGATTTCTAAATGCTTGAGCATTTTGTTCATTGGTTTGTTTCTGTGATGTGAAAAACTGCGTTTGAGTTTCAACTAGCTTCGTCATCATGCCTTCTAAATTCGGCTTTTTATCATCGGTTTGTTGTGGTGGTTTGTTTTGAAAATTAGGTCTTTGCTGATTGTAATTATTATTGGATACTTGTTGATTGCTAGGACCTTGTTGGTTGTTGTATGGAATATTTCGGTTATAGTTCTGGTTTTGATTGTAAATTGGTGTTGGCGGTTGATAATTATTCTGATAATTATTTCCAGGCCTTTGGTTTATGTATGAAATATTCTCTCTTTGTTCCATTGTTAATTCAATACTGAGACAATCTTTTGTCAAATGTGGTCCTCCACACTGCTCACAACTAATTCGTATTGAGTGAATATCTTTAGTCATCTTTTCCATTCATCTCTCGACAGCATCTATCTTTGCGGAAATGGAATCTAAGTCATGGCTAGAATCGGCTCTAGCTGCTTTAGATGATCTAACGATATCTTTTTCTTGGTGCCACTCGTGTGAGTGGGAAGCAGTGTTATCAATAATTTTGTAAGCATCAGTTTCAGTTTTCTTTATAATAGAACCACCAGCTGCTATATCTATGTCTTTCCTTGTAGTGATGTCGCATCCTTGGTAGAATATTTGTACTATTTGACAGGTGTCTAAACCATGTTGCGGACATCCTCTTAACAACTTTCCAAATCTAGTCCACGCCTCATATAGAGTTTCATTTGGTTTCTGTGTGAACGTAACAATTTCTCCTTGAAGTCTTACGGCTTTAGATGCAGGAAAGAATTGTTTAAGAAAATTTTCAACTAAAACATCCCATGTATCAATCGCCCCTTCAGGTAACGATTCCAACCAATATTTGGCTTCTCCCTTTAAAGTCCAGGGAAATAACATGAGATATATCTGTTCATCCTCCACTTCTCGAATTTTAAATAGTGTGCAGATCCTACTAAAGGTACGTAAATGTTCATTTGGATCTTCCTTCGGCGCACCACTAAATTGGCATTGATTAGTCACCATGTGTAGAATTTGTCCTTTGATTTCATAATCTGGCGCATTAATGTCTGGATGAGTAATTGCGTGACCTTGGCCAGTGCGTTTAGCTCTCATTCGGTCTTCCATACTTAAAGGTTCCAGATTCTCCATAATTGAATTTGTTGAATCAGAATCACTAGAGGATTCTGATTTAATGGTTCGTTCCTCAACAATCTCTGTTTGAATGATTGGTGGTTCCGGAGGAAAATTTAATGGTTCAGGATCTACGAATCGTTCTTGAATATTCTCCGGATTCTCAATTGTGAGGTCGGGTTCAAAAAATGGATTATCGGAAATTTGAACTGGAGTACTTGGTCGACTGGATGACGATTCTAAAGAAAAATCAACGGCAGTAATATTTGCTAAATGTCTTGATCTAGTTATAGGTGGTGAACGTACAAAAGGTGGTGAACGTCTTGCTCTGTGCATTCACTGAATATCCTATTAGTTTTTAAAAGGAAAGAAAAATTATAATAAGTTATCCAATCAATAGACTTTTCTGATTTTGCCCACGTTTCGAATAGCCAAAAGATGCAGCAGAGGGGCAGGATTCGTTTGGTCTCAATATAATTGAGGACTGTTTGGCTCCAATAACCCGGTCCACGTACAAATCCAACTATTACTACGAACCAGAAAATTTTGATGTCTATCAATTTAACCACTTAAAATAAATTTTCGTAATTTTAAGAAATTTAGATAGGAAGTAGAATAAAAATCTATGTCCTAAAAACTAGAATAGCGAGAAATAAGAAAGAAAAAGAGTTCGTCGGAAAAAGATCGAAAAAGAAAAATAAGAAAGAAAGATAAAAGGTGACGGAAAAATAAAAGAAACTTATAAAACTTAAAAACACTTGACTAACCCAACCTTATCACTACAACTAACTTAAAATTATAATCGCAAATTGAGATTACTAATTAGAATGATAATTGATACATAGGTAAAAGGTGTCTAAAAATATTAAAGCTTACAGGAAAAACTATATCCCAAATGGAAATAACTTAAAAAGAAACTAAAACTTAAAAAGGCGTCGCAAAATTCTAAAGTACCTAAATCTTAGTCTAAAGAAAAACACTTAAGGGATTTTACGGCAAAGCCTAAAAATCTAGAAGTAAAAATAACTATGGCAAAAACTAAGTTTAAAACTAAATATGAGCTAAAAATACAAATATTACGCTAAAACAATTAAAAAGGGACAAAATATAAAAATATACAAAAAGTTGTAAAAATTACAATTTTTATAAAAATATTATTTTTATATTTTTTATTTTATAAAACTATTAATTTTACAATTTAATTAAACTAATTAAACTAAATAATACAAATAATAAATAAAACTAAATTAATATATTAATTAACTAATAAACCCTAATTAGGGTTTTAATAATAATAATAATTAAAATATACTCCGTAATTAATGCAGTTGCAGTCTGGCGTGTCAGATGGGCTCATGCGATTGCATGAGTCCTAAACAATCCGGCCATGCGATCGCATGGGCTAGGGTTTCGGGCCACAGAGTGGGCTGCTACAGTACCGGACTCGAGTTTTAATTTTTAATTTTTTTCTATTTTTGCTGTAAAATATAAAATATATTTATTAATTAAATAAAACTTATATTTTTACAAACTAAAAGAAATAGAAATAAAGAAACTTTATAAAACTTAAATATTTACCAAACTCTAAAAAAAATATTTATATTTTTGTTTTTCTTTTAATATTTTTGAATATTTAAAACGTGTTTTTACAAAAGCGTACTAAAAATAAAAATCTTTTTTTATATATATATATATTAGCGTTGCGCTTCCGGCTTTTAAGCTAGATTGATTCCCCGGCAGCGGCGCCAAAAATAACTTGATGTGTCGCGAGGTGTATATAAAATACTATTAAATTTTACAAGGAAATACTATTAAATACGATACAATTTTACACAAGATATTTATTTATTTATAGAATGGATATACTTAAACCTTGCTACAACACTTATAGGCAGTGTACCTAATCGTACAGTAGTGTAGTTTTTAGTAAGTCCGGTTCGTTCCACAAGGAAAATCTTTAAACAAAGCTTAACGCTATATTAGTTTACTTTTATAAAAATACAAATATATATACAAGTAATATTATTATTATAAAGGGGGGTTTTTACCGTTTAATGACCGGTTTGTCGATTTTAAAACTTTAGTCGCAGTTAAAACTAAATGTAAAATATTAAAAATAAATACAAGATTTAAATTAAAGCGTAAAGTAAATAACCATAATGAAATTGCGAATAATAAAAGTGCGATAAAATAAACTTGCGATAATTAGAAGTGCAATTAAATATAAAATGCGATAATTAGAAGTGCAATTAAATACAATAACAATAAATAAAAATGCCATAATTAGAAGTGCAATTAAATATAAAATAAAGGAAATTAAATATGAAATAAAAGAATTATGCTTATTTAAACTTCCGTAATCATGATGTTTGACATGTTGATTTTAGTTTTATGCCCATGGGTTAATTGTCCTTTGTCCTGGATTATTTAATATGTCCGTCTGGTTTTTGTCCATAACAGTCCATCAGTCATAAATATAAAGTGCGAGTGTCCTCGTCAAATTATTCTTATACCCGAAGTTAAATATTCCAACTAATTGGGGACTTAAACTGTAACAAGATTTTAATACTTTGTTTAATAATTACACCAGGATGTCGACTGAGTGTAACCCAAGGTTTTAATATTTTGTTATCAATTATACCAAGTGTCCTTGTACATAATTTCACCCCTGTTTTAATTATTCTAGTGGCTATTAATCCATTCCCGTGTCCGGTTAAATGAACGATTATTCGTACATATAAATACCCTGCCCATCATGTCCGATCGAGTGTAAATGGTTATTTATAGGGACGCCCAATTGTAAATCTTTATATTGACATTAACAAACTATCATTTAGTTAAACAAATATAAAGCTCATTAATAGCCCATGGTCTAATTTCCACAAGTGTCGTTCTTTTATCCAAACCCCAATTATGGTACAAAGCCCAATTACCCAATTTTAGTAATTAGCCCAACATCATGATTACTTCGGATTAAATAAGCATAATAATAACTTAGCTACGAGACATTAAATTAAAAAGGTTGAACATAACTTACAATGATTAAAAATAGCGTAGCGTTACACGGACAGAATTTCGAGTTACACCCTTACAACATTCGCTAAAATACCCTTATTATTAGAATTATAATTAAAATTAAAATTAAAATATAAATTATAAATATAAATATTACGTATGAATGGAGAAGAGAAAGATAGATGGATTTTACGTTCACCAAACTGCGAATTTATAGTCCTGTGAACTGAAAAAGGAGCTCATGCGATCGCATGAGCTTTGCTCTTCAAGGCCATGCAATCGCATGGCCAGCTGGGGAGGCTCACATTTGGTTGTTTTCTTCTGCCGACGGTTTTATAAATAAATATAATATATTAAATAATTATAAGAATTATTTAAATATTATATTATATTTATGTGCATAGTTGACTTGTAATTTTTAGTCCGTTACGTCGAGCATTGAGAGTTGACTCTGGTCCCGGTTCCGGATTTTCGAACGTCCTTGCGTACAATTTAATATCTTGTACTATTTGTTTTGAATCTTGTACTCTTGTAATTTTGAGACGTTTCTTATCAATAATTGGAACCTCGTTGATTGTATTTTGTACTTTTGAGCTTTTTGGTCGTTTGCGTCTTCAATTCGTCGAATCTGTCTTTTGTCTTCACCTTTTATTATTTAAACGAATATTACTTGTAAATAGAACAATTACAACTAAAAGCTTGTCTTTATTGAGGAATAATGCTATGAAATATATGTTCGTTTTTAGCATTATCAGTTAGCTAGGATAAGGTTAGCATCCATTTTTATGAATCATGTCCGTAGCTAAAAATTAAGAAAACTATCCAATTTTGTTTTACCCATAATTTCTTCGTTACAAATCTGTTTTTAGTGATTCGAGTTGCCATAGTTTTGTGTCGAACTCAACATTATTAATCTTAACAGAAAAAGTATAGGTTTATAGTCGAAAATAAAGCTTAGGTGTCAAATAATAGAAGATAGTCATTTGCGTCGTAAGAACGACATCTTGATGACTCTTTTGAAAAATATACTTCCACTTAGAGTTAAACCATGGATTTTTTATATGTTTTATATCCATATAAAATAAGATTTTTCAACAAATGAATTATTTTAATTCAAAGGTTAAGATAGGTTTTTAAAATTAAACCCAAAACAGCCCCCGTTCGACTAAGACGACGTATATTCGATTTTAAGGTTTTCTTCATGTTTACAAGTTTTATATCCTTATGTTAGCTTGACAAACAGTCATAATACATGTGTTGAAGTATTTTAAAAGTTAAGTTAGAAGGATTAAGTTTATTTGCAAACAAGTTTAGAAATAATCTAAACTATGTTCTTGTTGTTATTAGTTATAAACTCAAAATAAGATAGATATATGAATACTAATCGAATAAGATTATGAATAAGGTTACTACCTCAAATCAAATGAATAAAGTTGCTAAAGAAATAAGGAGAATATCTTGAGTTCAAAGATACCCTTGATGGCTTGGAATTCTTGAAGTATAAACATAGAATGAACAAAAGTTAGAATAAGAATTCTATCTTGAATTAAGATAGTTATAAGTATATAAATTAAACCAAAGTTTATATATGATTCTTACCTTGATTATTAGATGAGAAACTACTGATATGAAAGTAGGATTATGGATTCTAAAGAGTTGTAGAGTTGGATTGAAAGATTGGAAGTAAACTTGTACACTTGGAATGATTCTTGAAGTGTTATTGATCAAGCTTTGTTATGATGATTATAACTTGAATTATGAGATCAATACTTGCTTAATTGCATGGAGGTTTGAGAGAGTGTTTGAGTATGTATTTAGAGAGTAAAATGATGTAGTTAATTGGAATGAAATGAATGGTTATTTAACCTACATGTTGGCATCAAAATGGGGCAACAACATCGCTCCATGGTTTGTAATTTTATGCATTTAGTCATACTAGTTTCCAAGCCATGGTTCCCACAAGTCTACATCATCTTTATACATGTGTCACAACTATTTGAGGGCTACTAAGATCAATGATTTGGTATGTATATACCAATAGTAAATACGTATAGAAGTTGGGTATGATACGGGTATAAATACCGTATGAATACGAGTAGAATTCTTGATATAATTGAATGCAATTACGAGTATGGATATCTTTGTTGAGTATAAGTATATTCATATATGTACTTAAGTCCTTTAATAGTGTATTAATTCATATTAATACAATACATATATATACATTTTAATTTAGAAGTTATTACAACGTTAATCGTTATATATATGTATATAGTCTAAAGGTTTTCTTAAATATCATTTTAACAAATCATAAGTATATATATATATATATATATATATATATATATATATATATATATATATATATATATATATATATATATATATATATATATATATATATCCATATATACATTATTATATAATTATTTCAAATTATGACGTTCGTGAATCGTCAGACAGACTGGGTGGCCAAACGTTTGTATAAAATTCATTTCAAATAACCAAGTCTTAATGAGTTTGATTGCTTAACATGTTGGAAACATTAATTATGTAAATATTAATCTTCTATATATTAGCGGAAAAATCCGGGTCGTTACATTACACACCCGTTAAATTAAATTTCGTCCCGAAATTTAGAATAGTACCTAGTTAACGTGCGATATCGGGAAACAAATGTGGGTACTTCAACTTCATTTGGTCTTCGCATTCCCAAGTAAATTCAGGTCCTCTACGAGCATTCCATCGAACCTTAACGATTGGTATCTTACTTTGTTTGAGTCGTTTGACCTCACGATCCATAATCTCGTCTAAAGGAATAATGAGATCTTTGGTAGCTAGGCATTTCTTCAGGTTTGAAACATGAAAGGTGTTGTGAATCTTTTCTAATTGTGGAGGTAGCTTAAGTCGATAGGCCACCGGCCCAATGCGTTTTTCAATCTTCAATGGCTCAATGTATCTTGGGCTCAATTTCCCCCGCTTTCCAAAACGAATAACACCTTTCCAAGGTGATACCTTAAGCATAACCATATCACCTTCCTCAAAATCTAAAGGTTTTCTTCTAACATCCGCATAGCTCTTTTGTCGACTCCGGGCTGTTTTCAATGGTTGCTGAATCTGTATGATTTTATCGGTGGTTTCTTGGATAATTTCCGGACCTGTAATCTATTTATCCCCCACATCACTCCAACAAATCGGAGACCTGCACTTTCTACCATAAAGTGCCTCAAATGGTGCCGCCTCAATACTAGAATGATAGCCGTTGTTGTAGGAAAACTCAGCTAACGGTAGATGTCGATCCCAACTGCTTCCAAAATCAATAACACATGCTCGTAGCATGTCTTCAAGTGTCTGAATTGTCCTTTCACTCTACCCATCAGTTTGTAGATGATAGGCAGTACTTAAATCTAGACGAGTTCCCAACGCTTCGTGTAATGCCTGCCAGAATCTGGAAGTAAATCTGCTATCACTGTAGTGACACGAACTTTTCCATATTTATATATATTAAATGAAATTGATATTTGCATGATTAAGTGTTTCCAACATGTTAAGTAATCAAACTTGTTAAGACTTGATTATTTGAAATGAGTTTCATGTAGACAATTGACCACCCAAGTTGACCGGCGATTCACGAACGTTAAAACTTGTAAAAATGACATGACGATATATATATGGATATACATATAGTTAACATGAGATTAAGATAAGTAAGTATCTCTATAAGTATATTAACAATGAGTTATATACATAAAAATGAGACTACTAAGTTAAGAAACTCGAAACGATATATATAACGATTATCGTTATTACAACGTCTTACTAAATACATATGTATCATATTAAGATATTGTTACACTATATTTAAAATGATAAAATGATAATTATATATATCATTAAGTATGTTAACAATGAACTACATATGTAAAACAAGACTACTAACTTAAGAATTTTGAAATGAGGCATATATGTAACGATTATCGTTGTAACGACATTTTAATGTATATATATCATATTAAGATAAATTCATACATAATAATATCATGATAATGTAATAATTTAACATCTCATTAGATATAATAAATAATGGGTTAACAACATTAAATGAGATCGTTAACTTAAAGGTTTCAAAACAACACTTACATGTAACGACTAACGATGACTTAACGACTCAGTTAAAATGTATATACATGTAGTGTATTTAGATGTATTAGTACACTTTTGAAAGACTTCAAGACACATATCAAAGTACTTCTACTTAACAAAAATGCTTACAATTGCATTCTCATTCATTTTCATCAACAATTCTACTCGTATGCAACCGTATTCGTACTCGTACAATACCCAGCTCCTAAACGTATATACTATTGGTATATACACATAATAATTCAGCTCTTAGCAGCCCTAGATAGTCAACAAACATGTGAAACTAACAATTAGACAACTAGCATGACTTATGAGCAAGGAAACAAAAACAAGAACTCCTTTTAACCCCACTCACCTTCACCACTCACCACCTACTCCATTTCACTTCCAATTTTCTTCCCAATTCTCTCTCAAAACACACACACTCTTCTATGAACTTCTAAGTTACTATTTTTCCAGCAAAAATCATCAAATACAAGCTTTGTTTATTACCTATAATCTTCATAAAAACAATTACTCAAGAACATATCAAAAACACTTCCAAGTTTACAAGTTTACTTCCAAGTTTCCTAATCCATTCCAAGCAATCATCTAAGATCAAGAAACCTTTGGTATTTATAGTAGGTTATCTTTCTAAATCAAGGTAATATTCATATTCAAGCTTTGATTCAATTTCTATAACTATAACTATCTTAATTCGAGTAATAATCTTACTTGAACTTGTTTTTGTGTCATGATTCTATTTCAAGAACTTCCAAGCCATCAAAGATACTTTGAAGCTCAAGTTATTTTTTCTCATTTCTAGTAGGTTTATCCACAAAACCTGAGGTAGTAATGATATTCATAACATCATTCTATTCGTATATATAAAACTACCTTATTCGAAGGTTTAAACTTGTAATCACTAGAACATAGTTTAGTTAATTCTAAACTTGTCCGAAAACAAAAGTTAATCCTTCTAACTTGACTTTTAAAATCAACTAAACACATGTTCTATATCTATATGATATGCTAACTAAATGATTTAAAATCTGAAAGCACGAAAAACACCGTAAAACCGGATATACGCCGTCGTAGTAACACCGCGGGCTGTTTTGGGTTAGTTAATTAAACACTATGATAAACTTTGATTTAAAAGTTGTCCTTCTGGGAAAATGATTTTTCTTATGAACATGAAACTATATCCAAAAATCATGGTTAAACTCAAAGTGGAAGTATGTTTTCCAAAATGGTCATCTAGACGTCGTTCTTTCGACTGAAATGACTACCTCTTATAATATTGATTGTAACCTGTATTTCTGACTCTAAACTTATACTATTTATGTTTAGATTCATAAACTTAAGTTCAATATGAAACCATAGCAACTTGAATCACTCAAAACGGATTTAAAACGAAGAAGTTATGGGTAAAACAAGATTAGATAATTTTGTTTGTTGTAGCTACGTGAAAATTGGTAACAAATCTACCTTTTGCTTGGTTTAACCTATATATTTATCAAATCGTAATAATAGACCACAAGATTTCATATTTCAATATACATCCCATACATAGAGATAAAAATCATTCATATGGTGAACACCTGGTAACCGACATTAACAAGATGCATATAAGAATATCCCCTATCATTCCGTGAAATCCTTCGGACATGATAAAAACGAATTCGAAGTACTAAAGCATTCGATACTTTGGATGGGGTTCGTTAGGCCCAATAGATCTATCTTTAGGATTCAGGTCAATTAGTAGATCGGTTTACTAATTCTTAGGCTACCAAGCAAAAGGGGCATATTCGGTTTCGATCATTCACCCATATAATGTAGTTTCAATTACTTGTGTCTATTTCGTAAAATATTTATAAAACTGCATGTATTCTCATCCCAAAAATATTAGATTTTAAAAGTGGGACTATAACTCACTTTCACAGATTTTTACTTCGCCGGAAATAAAACTTGGCCACTGGTCGATTCACGAACCTATAATAAATATGTACATATATATCAAAGTATGTTCAAAATATATTTACAACATTTTTAATACGTTTTACTGTTTTAAGTTTATTAAGTCAGATGTCCTCGTTAGTAACCTACAACTAGTTGTCCACAGTTAGATGTACAGAAATAAATCGATATATATTATCTTGAATCAATCCACGGCCCAGTGTATACACGTCTTAGGCTAGATCAAAACTCAAAGTATATATATTTTTGGAATCAATCTCAACCCTGTATAGCTAACTCAAACATTACTGCAAATAGAGTGTCTATGGTTGTTCCAAATAATATATATACATGGGTCGATATGATATGTCAAAACATTTGTACACGTGTCTATGGTATCCCAAGATTACATAATATATTAGAATACATGTATAATACAATATAAGTTAGCTAGGATATGATTAATATAGATTTGTTACCAATTTTCACGTAGCTACAACAAACAAAATTATCCAATCTTGTTTTACCCATAACTTCTTCGTTTTAAATCCGTTTTTAGTGATTCAAGTTGCTATGGTTTTATATTGAACTTAAGTTTATGAATCTAAATAGAAAAAGTATAAGTTTATAGTAGGAAATACAAGTTACAGGTCAATATTATAAGAGGTAGTCATTTTAGTCGAAAGAACGACGTCTTGATGACCATTTTGAAAAACATACTTTCACTTTGAGTTTAACCATGATTTTTGGATATAGTTTCATGTTCATAAGAAAAATCCTTTTCCCAGAAGAACAACTTTTAAATCAAATTTTATCATAGTTTTTAATTAACTAACCCAAAACAGCCCGCGGTGTTACTACGACGGCGTATATCCGGTTTTACGGTGTTTTTAATGTTTTCAGGTTTTAAATCATTAAGTTAGAATATCATATAGATATAGAACATGTGTCTAGTTGATTTTAAAATTCAAGTTAGAAGGATTAACTTTTGTTTGCGAACAAGTTTAGAATTAACTAAACTATGTTCTAGTGATTACAAGTTTAAACCTTCGAATAAGATAGTTTTATATATATGATTCGAATGATGTTATGAACATCATTACTACCTAAAGTTTTGTGGATAAACCTACTAGAAATGAGAAAAATAGATCTAGCTTTAAAGGATCCTTGGATGGCTTGAAAGTTCTTGAAGCAAAATCATGACACGAAAACAAGTTCAAGTAAGATTTTCACTCGAAATAAGATTGTTATAGTTATAGAAATTGAATCAAAGTTTGAATATGAGTACTACCTTGTATTAGAGATGAAAGGACCCATTCATATACATTATAAATGATTCACAATAGTTGATTTCATCGCGAGGTATTTGACCTCTATATGATACATTTTACAAACATTGCATTTGTTTCTAAAAGACAAACTTTCTTTACAACAAAAGTTGACGGCATGCATACCATTTCATAATACATCCAACTATAATTGACTTAATAATAATCTTGATGAATTTCAATGACTCGAATGCAACGTCTTTCAAAATATGCCATGAATGACTCCAAGTAATATCTCTAAAATGAGCGAATGCACAGCGGAAGATTTCTTTAACACCTGAGAATAAACATGCTTTAAAGTGTCAACCAAAAGGTTGGTGATTTCATTAGTTTATCATAATCATTCATTTCCATTATTTTAATAGACCACAAGAATTTCATTTCCAGTTCTCATAAATATACGTCCCATGCATAGAGACAAAAATCATTCATATGGTGAACACCTGGTAACCGACATTAACAAGATGCATATAAGAATATCCCCTATCATTCCGGGAAATCCTTCGAACATGATAAAAATGAATTCGAAGTACTAAAGTATCTGGTACTTTGGATGGGGTTCGTTTGTCCCAATAGATCTATCTTTAGGATTTACGTCAATTAGTATATCGGTTTACTAATTCTTAGGTTACCAAGCAAAAGGGGCATATTCGGCTTCGATCATTCGCCCATATAATGTAGTTTCAATTACTTGTGTCTATTTCGTAAAACATTTATAAAAAATGCGCATGTATTCTCAGCCCAAAAATATAAAGGGTAAAAAGGAAAATGAAACTCACCATACTGTATATCGTAGTAAAAATACATATAATGTCATTGAACAAGTGCAAGGTTGGCCTCGGATTCACGAACGTATCAATATTGAGATTCTATATTGCAGGAAAAGTACGTAGACGCAACGGAGATGATAAACACTAGTTTGACTTACGAGTAATACTCCCGAACCATACCCATAACCTCCATAGCTATAACCCATAATTTCCTAAGCTCTATCCCGCTCGAAAAACAATTTTGAAATCACTCGGACAGCACTCCGTCATAATATTTTATGTATACTAATAATATCTTGAAATAATACGGAGTAAATTTATATATGTAAATCGATTGAGAGAGTTTAGAGAAAATATTTTCAAGTTTCTATGAAATAATGAAACCTATTGAATTCTATTTATAATAGATTTTTGAATTATTAAAGTGAATTATTAAAGTATGAATTATTAAAGTGAATTATTAAAGTATGAATTATTAAAGTGAATTATTAAAGTATGAATTATTAAAGTGAATTATTAAAGTGAATTATTAAAGTTAAAGTAAAGTAAAAATAAAGTAAAGGTAAAGTTTAAGTATAGTAAAAGTATAAAACTATGTACGTATAATACGCGTATAAATATATATAATATTAATTTAAATCGTTATATATACTTAATAAAATAGAATATAAATATCGTTATCTTTATCATACTGGTTAAGTAATGAATTGTCAAAAGTGGTTCTAGATATTTATAAAAGTTATATACGTTTTAATAATAAAGTTCTTTTTAAACTGAAAACGTTTTTGTACGTTTGAAACTAAATCAAATAAATATGATAATTTTGTTTTCCAAAACTAAATATATTTAAGAATTATTTTGTTTAAAGGTTAAAATAATGGAAATCGTTATATCATAAAACGTTTTAGAAAAGTAGAATCATATATATTCATAATAGGTTTCAAGTTTTTAAATTACAGTCTGTTGGTGAAGCATGGGATAAAGTCCAAAGGTTAAATAAACGTATGAAATAATCTTAATGAAAAATTTCGAGTTACCTAACTTGTCGATATCCAACATCTAAGTTATTTACACTCCACGTTCTTACTTATAAATCACTTTACCATTTTTCGAATGTTGTCAAAAAGAATAGATTTCTTAAATCACAGTGGACCTCATAACATAGACCCGTAATCATATCACAATGTATCTGATAAATCAGTCATTTGATATTATCTTCTAATTCCGTTGATAACTATTACAATATATTTTGAAACAAATACGTTGATATAAAGTATTATACGCCTAATACTTTGTTAATGTTTTCAAGTTATAATATATACACATATACATATATAATCATGTTCGTTCAATTTAATGGTTCGTGAATCGTTGGAACTTGGTCGAGGTTTAAATGAATGTATGGACACAATTTAAAATTCTTGAGATTCAACTTAACAAACTTTGCTTATCGTGTCAGAATAATATAAAGATAAAGTTTAAATTTGGTTGGAAATTTCCGGGTTGTCACAGTACCTACCCGTTAAAGAAATTTCGTCCCGAAATTTGAATGGGATGGTCATGGCTGACAATAAGTATGTTTTCATAACGTACACGAGTTGAAAAATTAGAGTTTTATTATCATTAAGTAATATAGATAAAGCAATTTGATTTTTGTGAAGAGTATGAGTGAAGTTATCACAAAAGAATGAAATGAGTAAATGCACGTTCTTTTTAACCAATGACATAGTCACGGTTGATTTCCGGAATTCAAGGAATTTAGAGAAAATCTTCGTAATATGATTTGGTTCTTTGATAATTAAGGAAGTTAGGATCCTCTTGATTAAATACGATAATCTGTTTTGATTGCTCTGTCGAATATTTTACTATATATCCACCCCCTTCGTTTCCTTATTTCCACTACTCACACCTTTTATTCTTTCTCCCTCAATTCATACTTTATAGCATTCGCTAATATGCTCCATCCAGATCTGATTCTTGATATACTCCTAACTTTCATATCTGTCATTCTTTTTTTTCATCTGCCGCCGGAAGAATGTATTTACTTCTACTATACTCTTGGTTTTATAGTTGATGTTATGCGAGGCGTATATGAAATAGCTTATATTTTACTAGGAAATACTATTAAATATGATACAATTTTACACAAGATATTCATTTATTTATAGAATGGATATACCTATACCTTGCTACAACACTTATAGGCAGTGTACCTAATCGTACAGTAGTGTAGTTTTTAGTAAGTCCGGTTCGTTCCACAGGGAAATCTTTTAAACAAAGCTTAACGCTATATTAGTTTTAATTAATAAAAATACAAATATATATAAGTAATATTATTATTATAAAAAGGGAGTTTTTACCGTTTAATGACCGGTTTTTCGATTTTTAAAACTTTTAGTTGCAGTTAAAACCTAATGTAAAATATTAAATAAATAAAAGACTTAATTTAAAGCGTAAAATAAATAACGATAATGAAATTGCAATAAATAAAAGTGCGATGAAATAAAATTGCGGTAATTAAAAAGTGCGATAATTAAAAGTGCAATTAAATACAATGACAATAAATAAAAATGTGATAATTAGAAGTACAATTAAATATGAAAATAAAGGAATTATGCTTATTTAAACTTCCGTAATCATGATGTTTGACGTGTTGATTTTAGTTTTATGCCCATGGGTTAATTATTCTTTGTCCTGGATTATTTAATATGTCTGTCTGGTTTTTGTCCATAACAGTCCATCAGTCATAAATATAAAGTGCGAGTGTCCTCGTCAAATTATCCTTATATCCGAAGTCAAATATTCCAACTAATTAGGGACTTAAACTGTAACAAGGTCTCAATACTTTGTTTAATAATTACACCAGGATGTCGACTGCGTGTAACCCAAGGTTTTAATACTTTGTTAACAATTATGCCAAGTGTCCTTGTACATAATTTCACCCTTGTTTTAATAATTCCATAGACTATTAATCCATTCCCGTGTCCGGTTAAATGAACGATTATTCGTACATATAAATATCTCGCCCATCGTGTCTGATTGAGTGTATATGGTTATTTATAGGTATGTCCAATTGTAAATCTTTATATTAAAATTAACAAACTATCATTTAGTTAAACAAATATAAAGCCCATTAATAGCCCATAGTCTAATTTCTACAAGTGTCGTTCTTTTGTCCAAACCCCAATTATGGTACAAAGCCCAATTACCCAATTTTAGTATTTAGCCCAACATCATGATTACTTCAACATTAAATAAGCATAATAATAACTTAGCTACGAGATATTAATGAAAAGAACATAAACATAACTTAAAGTGGGTGTTATTAGCTTAGTGGTACACGGACAGAGTTTCGACTTACAAAACCTTAAAACATTCGACTAATCGATCCTTATTATTATCACTAACTTAAAATTAAAATTACAAATTGAGATTACGATTTGGAGTGATACTTGATACATAAAAATGGGGAAAGAAAAATATATGTAAAATATAAAAGGTATATATAAATCGTCGAAATGCATGTTCTTTTATAGGCAGAGAGTGCTCCGCGAGTGCGGTGCATTTTGGTCTTCAAAGCTCCGCGAGTGCGTAGGTCGTGATTCCAGCTCATCCATGTTTGGATCTTAGTCTGCCGACGAATTTATTATAAATATAATATAAATATATAATTTATATAATTAATTATATATTATATTATATTTATATACATAATTAATTTATAATTTCCGATCCGTTGCGTCGTACATTGAAAGTTGGTTCATGTCTCGGTTCCAGATTTTCGAACGTCCTTTCGTATAATTTAATATCTTGTACTTTGCGTTTTGCGGCTTGTACTCTTGTAATTTTGAGACGTTTCTCATCAATAATTGGAACCACTTTGATTGTACTTTATACTTTTGAGCTTTTTGGTCGTTTGCGTCTTCAATTCGTCGAATCTGTCTTTTGTCTTCACCTTTTAATTTTTAAACAAATATTCCTTGTAAATAGGACAACTGCAACTAAAAGCTTGTCTTTCTTGAGGGATAATGCGATGAAATATATGTTCATTTTTAGCATTATCAAATATTCCCACACTTGAGCGTTGATTGTCCTCAAGCAATATAGTCTTGAATAAAAACATACTAGAATCACTTCTTTATTCTTCACACTTTGTACATCAGTGATTTCATTACGGCGGTATGAACAACGATAGTAACGTTGTGGTTTACAGTCCCACATGACTATAAAAATTTAGATCCGTTAGGAAATTGGATCTTTGATGTCGTAGCGTGGGGGTACGAAATAGTTTATATTTTTACTAGGAAATACTATTAAATATGCTAAAATTTTACACAAGTTTTAATTATTTATTTACAAATGGAATATACCTAAACCTTGCTACAACACTATAGGCAGTGTACCTAATCGTAGAGTAGTATAGTTTTTAGTAAGTCCAGTTCGTTCCACAGGGAGCTGGCTTATTTCACACTATATTTTAAACAATCATATTCGTACAAAATATATTATATTAATAATATATAAAAGGGGGTTTTACCGTTTAATGACCGGTTTGTCGATTTTATATTTTAAGCGAAGCGTAAAGTAAATGACGATATTTAACTAATAATATAAAATAAATAACAATAATTAAAATGACAATAAATAAAAGTACGAGGAAAAATGAAATAAAATATATTATGCTTATTTAAACTTCCGTAATCATGATGTTTGACGTGTTAATTTTAGTTTTATTGAAATGTCCCGTTCTTATTGATTAAAAATGTTCCATATTAATTGATTTCGTTGGGAGGTTTTGACCTCTATATGAGACGTTTTTCAAAGACTGCATTCATTTTTAAAACAAACCATAACCTTTATTTCATAAATAAAGGTTTAAAAAGCTTTACGTAGATTATCAAATAATGATAATCTAAAATATCCTGTTTACACACGACCATTACATAATGGTTTACAATACAAATATGTTACATCGAAATCAGTTTCTTGAATGCAGTTTTTACACAATATCATACAAACATGGACTCCAAATCTTGTCCTTATTTTAGTATGCAACAGCGGAAGCTCTTAGTATTCACCTGAGAATAAACATGCTTTAAACATCAACAAAAATGTTGGTGAGTTATAGGTTTAACCTATATATATCAAATCGTAACAATAGACCACAAGATTTCATATTTCAATACACATCCCATACATAGAGATAAAAATCATTCATATGGTGAACACCTGGTAACCGACATTAACAAGATGCATATATAAGAATATCCCCATCATTCCGGGACACCCTTCGGATATGATATAAATTTCGAAGTACTAAAGCATCCGGTACTTTGGATGGGGTTTGTTAGGCCCAATAGATCTATCTTTAGGATTCGCGTCAATTAGGGTGGCTGTTCCCTAATTCTTAGATTACCAGACTTAATAAAAAAGGGCATATTCGATTTCGATAATTCAACCATAGAATGTAGTTTCACGTACTTGTGTCTATTTTGTAAATCATTTATAAAACCTGCATGTATTCTCATCCCAAAAATATTAGATTTTAAAAGTGGGACTATAACTCACTTTCACAGATTTTTACTTCGTCAAGAAGTAAGACTTGGCCACTGTTGATTCACGAACCTATAACAATATATACATGTATATTAAAGTATGTTCAAAATATATTTACAACACTTTTAATATATTTTGATGTTTTAAGTTTATTAAGTCAGCTGTCCTCGTTAGTAACCTACAACTAGTTGTCCACAGTTAGATGTACATAAATAAATCGATAAATATTATCTTGAATCAATCCACGACCCAGTGTTTATGTATCTCATTATTGATCACAACTCAAACTATATATATTTTGGAATCAACCTCAACCCTGTATAGCTAACTCCAACATTCACATATAGAGTGTCTATGGTTGTTCCGAAATATATATAGATGTGTCGACATGATAGGTCGAAACATTGTATACGTGTCTATGGTATCTCAAGATTACATAATATACAATACAAGTTGATTAAGTTATGGTTGGAATAGATTTGTTACCAATTTTCACGTAGCTAAAATGAGAAAAATTATCCAATCTTGTTTTACCCATAACTTCTTCATTTTAAATCCGTTTTGAGTGAATCAAATTGCTATGGTTTCATATTGAACTCTATTTTATGAATCTAAACAGAAAAAGTATAGGTTTATCGTCAGAAAAATAAGTTACAAGTCGTTTTTGTAAAGGTAGTCATTTCAGTCGAAAGAACGACGTCTAGATGACCATTTTAGAAAACATACTTCCACTTTTTAGTTTAACCATAATTTTTGGATATAGTTTCATGTTCATAATAAAAATCATTTTCTCAGAATAAAAACTTTTAAATCAAAGTTTATCATAGTTTTTAATTAAATAACCCAAAACAGCCCGCGGTGTTACTACGACGGCGTAAATCCGGTTTTATGGTGTTTTTCGTGTTTCCAGGTTTTAAATCATTAAGTTAGCATATCATATAGATATAGAACATGTGTTTAGTTAATTTTAAAAGTCAAGTTAGAAGGATTAACTTTTGTTTGCGAACAAGTTTAGAATTAACTAAACTATGTTCTAGTGATTACGAGTTTAAACCTTCGAATAAGATAGTTTTATATATATGAATCGAATGATGTTATGAACATCATTACTACCTCAAGTTTAGTAGGTAAACCTACTGGAAGTGACAAGAAATGATCTAGCTTCAAAGGATCTTGGATGGCTTGAAAGTTCTTGAAGTAGGATCATGACACAAAAACAAGTTCAAGTAAGATTTTTACTCGAATTAAGATAGTTTATAGTTATAGAAATTGAATCAAAGTTTGAATATGAATATTACCTTGAATAAGAAAGATAACCTACTGTATATAACAAAGGTTTCTTGATCTTAGATGATTACTTGGAATGGATTAGAAAGCTTGGAAGTAAATTAGTAAACTTGAAGGGATTTTTGAAGTGTTCTTGAAGTGTTCTTCCTATGATGATTATAGCTTGATTCTTGAAGTGATTTTTGATGAATATGATGATTAACTACTGGAAAAATACGTTCATAATAGTGTGTGTGTGTGTTGAGAGAGAATTAGAAAGAGAATTGGAAGTGAAATGGAGTGAATGATGAGTGGTAATTGGTGAGTGGTGAGTGGGGTTTAAAGGAGTTCTAGTTAGTTGACTAGCTCATGGTAGAAGTTAAAATTGATTAGTCATACATGACATAATCAAGAGTGGAATCCCATGCTAGTTCCTATTGGTATATACCCATAGTAAGTACGTTTTGAAGCTGTGTATAATACGGGTAAGAATACGACTAGAATTCTTGATGAAAGAAAAGAATGGGAAAGTAACTGTAACCATTTTCGTTAAGTATGAGTGTTTTGATATATGTCTTGAAGTCTTCCAAAAGTATTTTAATACATCTAAATACACTACATGTATATACATTTTAACTGAGTCGTTAAGTCATCGTTAGTCGTTACATGTAAGTGTTGTTTTGAAACCTTTAAGTTAATGATCTCAATTAATGTTGTTAACCCATTGTTTATTATATCTAATGAGATGTTAAATTATTATATTATCATGATATTATGATATATTAATATATCTTAATATGATATATATACATTTAAATGTCGTTACAACGATAATCGTTACATATATGTCTCGTTTCAAAATCCTTAAGTTAGTAGTCTTGTTTATATGTATATAACTCATTGTTAATATACTTATGGGGATACTTACTTATCATAATCTCATGTTAACCATATGTATATCCATATATATATCGTCATGTCGTTTTTACAAGTTTTAACGTTCGTGAATCGCCGGTCAACTTGGGTGGTCAATTGTCTATATGAAACATATTTCAATTAATCAAGTCTTAACAAGTTTGATTGCTTAACATGTTGGAAACATTTAATCATGTAAATATAAATCTCAATTAATATATATAAACATGGAAAAGTTCGGGTCACTACAGTACCTACCCGTTAAATAAATTTCGTCCCAAAATTTTAAGCTGTTGAAGGTGTTGATGAATCTTCTGGAAATAGATGCGGGTATTTATTCTTCATCTGATCTTCATGCTCCCAGGTGAACTCGGGTCCTCTACGAGCATTTCATCGAACCTTAACAATTGGTATCTTGTTTTGCTTAAGTATTTTAACCTCACGATCCATTATTTCGACGGGTTCTTCGTTGAATTGAAGTTTTTCGTTGATTTGGATTTCATCTAACGGAATAGTGAGATCTTCTTTAGCAAAACATTTCTTCAAATTCGAGACATGGAAATTGTTATGTACAGTCGCGAGTTGTAGAGGTAACTCAAGTCGGTAAGCTACTGGTCCGACACGATCAATAATCTTGAATGGTCCAATATACCTTGGATTTAATTTCCCTCGTTTACCAAATCGAACAACGTCTTTCCAAGGTGCAACTTTAAGCATGACCATCTCTCCAATTTCAAATTCTATATCTTTTCTTTTAATGTCAGCGTAGCTCTTATGTCGACTTTGGGCGGTTTTCAACCGTTGTTGGATTTGAATGATCTTCTCGGTAGTTTCTTGTATAATCTCCGGACCCGTAATTTGTCTATCCCCCACTTCACTCCAACAAATCGGAGACCTGCACTTTCTACCATAAAGTGCTTCAAACGGCGCCATCTCAATGCTTGAATGGTAGCTGTTGTTGTAGGAAAATTCTGCTAATGGTAGATGTCAATCCCAACTGTTTTTGAAATCAATAACACATGCTCGTAGCACGTCTTCAAGCGTTTGTATCGTCCTTTCGCTCTGCCCATCAGTTTGTGGATGATAGGCAGTACTCATGTCTAGACGAGTTCCTAATGCTTGCTGTAATGTCTGCCAGAATCTTGAAATAAATCTACCATCCCTATCAGAGATAATAGAGATTGGTATTCCATGTCTGGAGACGACTTCCTTCAAATACAGTCGTGCTAACTTCTCCATCTTGTCATCTTCTCTTATTGGCAGGAAGTGTGCTGATTTGGTGAGACGATCAACTATTACCCAAATAGTATCAAAACCACTTGCAGTCCTTGGCAATTTAGTGATGAAATCCATGGTAATGTTTTCCCATTTCCATTCCGGGATTTCGGTTTGTTGAAGTAGACCTGATGGTTTCTGATGCTCAGCTTTGACCTTAGAACACGTCAAACATTCTCCTACATATTTAGCAACATCGGCTTTCATACCCGGCCACCAAAAATGTTTCTTGAGATCCTTGTACATCTTCCCCGTTCCAGGATGTATTGAGTATCTGGTTTTATGAACTTCTCTAAGTACCATTTCTCTCATATCTCCAAATTTTGGTACCCAAATCCTTTCAGCCCTATACCGGGTTCCGTCTTCCTGAATATTAAGATGCTTCTCCGATCCCTTGGGTATTTCATCCTTTAAATTTCCCTCTTTTAAAACTCCTTGTTGCGCCTCCTTTATTTGAGTAGTAAGGTTATTATGAATCATTATATTCATATATTTTACTCGAATGGGTTCTCTGTCCTTCCTGCTCAAGGCATCGGCTACCACATTTGCCTTTCCCGGGTGGTAACGAATCTCAAAGTCGTAATCATTCAACAATTCAATCCACCTACGCTGCCTCATATTCAGTTGTTTCTGATTAAATATGTGTTGAAGACTTTTGTGGTCGGTATATATAATACTTTTGACCCCATATATGTAGTGCCTCCAAGTCTTTAATGCAAAAACAACCGCGCCTAATTCCAAATCATGCGTCGTATAATTTTGTTCGTGAATCTTCAATTGTCTAGACGCATAAGCAATCACCTTCGTTCGTTGCATTAATACACAACCGAGACCTTGCTTTGATGCGTCACAATAAATCACAAAATCATCATTCCCTTCAGGCAATGACAATATAGGTGCCGTAGTTAGCTTTTTCTTCAATAACTGAAACGCTTTCTCTTGTTCATCATTCCATTCAAATTTCTTCCCTTTATGCGTTAATGCAGTCAAGGGTTTTGCTATTCTGGAAAAGTCTTGGATGAACCTTCTGTAGTAACCAGCTAGTCCTAAAAACTGGCGTATGTGTTTCGGAGTTTTCGGGGTTTCCCACTTTTCAACAGTTTCTATCTTTGCCGGATCCACCTTAATACCTTCTTTGTTCACTATGTGACCGAGGAATTGAACTTCTTCCAACCAAAATGCACACTTTGAAAACTTAGCGTACAATTCTTCCTTCCTCAATACTTCTAACACCTTTCTCAAATGTTCACCGTGTTCTTGGTCATTCTTTGAGTAAATAAGTATGTCATCAATGAAAACAATGACAAACTTGTCAAGGTATGGTCCACACACTCGGTTCATAAGGTCCATGAACACAGCTGGTGCATTAGTTAAACCAAATGGCATGACCATAAACTCGTAATGACCGTAACTTGTTCTGAAAGCAGTCTTTGGAATATCATCTTCTTATTTGATGATACCCGAAACGTAAGTCAATCTTTGAATAAACAGACGAGCCTTGTAGTTGATCAAATAAGTCGTCGATTCTCGGTAGTGGGTAGCGGTTCTTGATGGTAAGTTTGTTCAACTCTCGGTAGTCGATACACAACCTGAATGTACCATCTTTCTTCATGACAAACAAAACAGGAGCTCCCCACGGTGATGTGCTTGATCGAATGAAACCACGCTCTAAAAGTTCTTGTAATTGGCTTTGCAGTTCTTTCATCTCGCTGGGTGCGAGTCTGTAAGGAGCACGAGCTATTGGTGCAGCTCCTGGTACAAGATCTATTTGAAATTCAACGGATCGATGTGGGGGTAATCCCGGTAATTCTTTCAGAAATACATCGGGAAATTCTTTTGCAATGGGAACATTATTGATGCTCTTTTCTTCAGTTTGTACTTTCTCGACGTGTGCTAGAATAGCGTAGCAACCTTTTCTTATTAGTTTTTGTGCCTTCAAATTACTAATAAGATGTAGCTTCGTGTTGCCCTTTTCTCCGTACACCATTAAGGGTTTTCCTTTTTCTCGTATAATGCGAATTACATTTTTGTAACAAATGATCTCTGCTTTCACTTCTTTCAACCAGTCCATACCGATTATCACATCAAAACTCCCTAACTCTACTAGTATCAAATCAATCTTAAATGTTTCGCTAACCAGTTTAATTTCTCGATTCCGACATATATTATCTGCTGAAATTAATTTACCATTTGCTAATTCGAGTAAAAATTTACTATCCAAAGGCGTCAATGGATAACTTAATTTAGCACAAAAATCTCTACTCATATAGCTTCTATCCGCACCCGAATCAAATAAAACGTAAGCAGATTTATTGTCAATAAGAAACGTACCCGTAACAAGCTCCGGGTCTTCTTGTGCCTCTGCCGCATTAATATTGAAAAGTCTTCCGCGGCCTTGTCCATTCGTGTTCTCCTGGTTCGGGCAATTTCTAATAATGTGGCCCGGTTTTCCACATTTATAACAAACTACATTGGCATAACTTGCTCCGACACTACTTGCTCCGCCATTACTCGTTCCGACACCATTTGTTCCTTTCGTTCTATTAACCCCTGGTCCGTAGACCTCACACTTCGCCGCGCTATGACCATTTCTTTTACACTTGTTGCAAAATTTGGTGCAGAACCCCGAGTGATACTTTTCACACCTTTGGCATAGTTGCTTCTGATTGTTGTTGTTGTTGCGGTTATTATTATTGTTGGGATGATTGTTGTAGTTGCTGTTGTTGTTGTTGTTGTTGTTGTTGTTGGGCCGTTTGTTGTAGTTGCGATTGATGTTGCGATTGTTGGGATAATTGTTGCGATTATTGTTGTAATTGCTGTTGTTGTTGTATTGGTGATTCTTATCACCGTTTTCCTCCCACTTTCTTTTGACTTGCTTCACATTGGCCTCTTCAGCAGTCTGTTCTTTAATTCTTTCTTCAATCTGGTTCACTAGTTTGTGAGCCATTCTACATGCCTGTTGTATGGAGGCGGGCTCGTGTGAACTTATATCTTCTTGGATTCTTTCCGGTAATCCTTTCACAAATGCGTCGATCTTCTCTTCCTCATCTTCGAATGCTCCCGGACACAATAGGCACAATTCTGTGAATCGTCTTTCGTACGTGGTAATATCAAATCCTTGGGTTCGTAACCCTCTAAGTTCTGTCTTGAGCTTATTGACCTCGGTTCTGGGACGGTACTTCTCGTTCATCAAGTGCTTGAATGCTGACCACGGTAGTGCGTACGCATCGTCTTGTCCCACTTGCTCTAAATAGGTATTCCACCATGTTAATGCAGAACCTGTGAAGGTATGCGTAGCGTACTTTACTTTGCCCTCTTCAGTACACTTACTTATGGCAAACACCGATTCGACCTTCTCGGTCCACCGTTTCAATCCGATCGGTCCTTCGGTTCCATCAAATTCCAAAGGTTTGCAGGCAGTGAATTCTTTGTAGGTGCATCCTACACGATTTCCTGTACTGCTAGATCCAAGGTTATTGTTGGTATGTAGCGCAGCCTGTACTGCGGCTATGTTTGAAGCTAGAAAAGTACGGAATTCCTCTTCATTCATATTCACGGTGTGTCGAGTAGTCGGTGCCATTTCCTTCAAAATAGTCAAATGGAACAAGTTAATCATACAGAATATTAAGAGTAGTTAATAGTATTTCGTAGCATAATATGAACTCATTTATAAAAGCTTTTTCTTCATATTAGCGTTTTATAAGTTTAAATTCGGGTAGTACCTACCCGTTAAGTTCATACTTAGTAGCTAATATACAATTCAACTACTACAATTCTATATGAAAAACTGATTATAATAATATTTCGCGTTCAAACTTTTATACAATATTTTACAAACTTACAATACTGCTTATTTTACATAAAGCATGAAATATAGCACACAATAACTTTGATACAAGATAGTTGTGAAGATAATTCTAGCTAGTACACAAGTCGTTTAGCAAAGGCAATAAAGACACGTAATTCATACGTCCAGAAACAAGTCATGCATTCTGGTTTTACTAGGACTACTTCCCATCCTTGGTCTTGTGAAACATAACCGTTATGGCTGTTGATAAGACAGCGTGTTGTAACGTCGTCAAAGGGACGAGGGTTACGTAATGTCCAACAGTCTCGTAACAATCTAAAAACCTCATTTCTTACCCCAATTACCGACTCCGTCACTTGTGGGAACGTTTTGTTTAATAGTTGTAGGCCGATGTTCTTGTTCTCACTTTGGTGAGAAGCGAACATTACTAATCCGTAAGCATAACATGCTTCTTTATGTTGCATGTTAGCCGCTTTTTCTAAATCACGAAGTCCAATATTCGGATATTTTGAGTCAAAATAATTTCTTAACCCATTGCGTAAAATAGCATTTGGGTTCCCCGCAATATATGCGTCAAAATAAACACATCGTAACTTATGGATTTCCCAATGTGATATCCCCCATATTTCGAACGAAAGCCTTTTATAAACCAAGGCATTCTTGGAACGTTCTTCGAATGTCTTACAAACTGATCTCGCCTTAAATAGTTGTGCCAAAGAATTCTGACCGACTCTAGACAAGATTTCATCAATCATGTCTCCGGGTAGGTCTCTTAAAATATTGGGTTGTCTATCCATTTTATGTTTTTATACTGTAAAATAGACAAGAGTTAGATTCATAAAAAAAAATACTTATTAATACCAGCAATTTTTACATATATCATAAAGCATAAGCACACTATATTACATATATTACACCACACGAATACAACTATCTTATTCCGACTCGCATGTTTCTTCTTCTTAGGTTTTGGTTCGTTTTGCCAAGTTTCTAGGGATATATGATGTTCCCCTAATACGAGCCGTCGTTTTCCACATTGGTTTAGAAAAACCTGGTGGTTTAGAGGTTCCCGGGTCATTGTTACAACTTAAGGACTTCGGGGGTTGACGATACATATAAAGTTCATCGGGGTTGGAATTAGATTTCTCTATTTTTATGCCCTTTCCCTTATAATTTTCTTTTGCCTTTTTAAATTCAGTTGGGGTAATTTCTATAACATCATCGGAATTCTCGTTGGAATCCGATTCATCGGAGAATTGGTAATCCTCCCAATATTTTGCTTCCTTGGCGGAAACACCATTGACCATAATTAACCTTGGTCGGTTGGTTGAGGATTTTCTTTTACTTAACCGTTTTATTATTTCCCCCACCGGTTCTATTTCCTCCTCCGGTTCCTCCTCTTCCTGTTCTGATTCTTCTTCCGGTTCTGATTCTTCTTCCGGTTCTTCTTCGGGAACTTGTGAATCAGTCCAATATATATTCGACTCTTCGTTATTATTAGGTGAGTCAATGGAATTTGTGCTAGAGGTAGACATCTATCACACAATATCAAACATGTTAAGAGATTAATATATCACATAATATATACATGTTAATTATATATAGTTTCCAACAAAAATGTTAAGCAATCATTTTTAAAGAAAACACGGTCGAAGTCCAGACTCACTAATGCATCCTAACAAACTCGATAAGACACACTAATGCAAATTTTCTGGTTCTCTAAGACCAACGCTCGGATACCAACTGAAATGTCCCGTTCTTATTGATTAAAAACGTTCCATATTAATTGATTTCGTTGCGAGGTTTTGACCTCTATATGAGACGTTTTTCAAAGACTGCATTCATTTTTAAAACAAACCATAACCTTTATTTCATAAATAAAGGTTTAAAAAGCTTTACGTAGATTATTAAATAATGATAATCTAAAATATCCTGTTTACACACGACCATTACATAATGGTTTACAATACAAATATGTTACATCGAAATCAGTTTCTTGAATGCAGTTTTTACACAATATCATACAAACATGGACTCCAAATCTTGTCCTTATTTTAGTATGCAACAACGGAAGCTCTTAGTATTCACCTGAGAATAAACATGCTTTAAACGTCAACAAAAATGTTGGTGAGTTATAGGTTTAACCTATATATATCAAATCGTAACAATAGACCACAAGATTTCATATTTCAATACACATCCCATACATAGAGATAAAAATCATTCATATGGTGAACACCTAGTAACCGACATTAACAAGATGCATATATAAGAATATCCCCATCATTCCGGGACACCCTTCGGATATGATATAAATTTCGAAGTACTAAAGCATCCGGTACTTTGGATGGGGTTTGTTAGGCCCAATAGATCTATTTTTAGGATTCTCGTCAATTAGGGTGTCTGTTCCCTAATTCTTAGATTACCAGACTTAATAAAAAGGGGCATATTCGATTTCGATAATTCAACCATAGAATGTAGTTTCACGTACTTGTGTCTATTTTGTAAATCATTTATAAAACCTGCATGTATTCTCATCCCAAAAATATTAGATTTTAAAAGTGGGACTATAACTCACTTTCACAAATTTTTACTTCGTCGGGAAGTAAGACTTGGCCACTGGTTGATTCACGAACCTATAACAATATATACATATATATCAAATTATCTTCAAAATATATTTACAACACTTTTAATATATTTTGATGTTTTAAGTTTATTAAGTCAGCTGTCCTCGTTAGTAACCTACAACTAGTTGTCCACAGTTAGATGTACAGAAATAAATCGATAAATATTATCTTGAATCAATCCACGACCCAGTGTATACGTATCTCAGTATTGATCATAACTCAAACTATATATATTTTGGAATCAACCTCAACCCTGTATAGCTAACTCCAACATTCACATATAGAGTGTCTATGGTTGTTCCGAAATATATATAGATGTGTCGACATGATAGGTCGAAACATTGTATACGTGTCTATGGTATCTCAAGATTACATAATATACAATACAAGTTGATTAAGTTATGGTTGGAATAGATTTGTTACCAATTTTCACGTAGCTAAAATGAGAAAAATTATCCAATCTTGTTTTACCCATAACTTCTTCATTTTAAATCCGTTTTGAGTGAATCAAATTGCTATGGTTTCATATTGAACTCTATTTTATGAATCTAAACAGAAAAAGTATAGGTTTATAGTCAGAAAAATAAGTTACAAGTCGGTTTTGTAAAGGTAGTCATTTCAGTCGAAAGAACGACGTCTAGATGACCATTTTAGAAAACATACTTCAACTTTGAGTGTAACCATAATTTTTGGATATAGTTTCACGTTCATAATAAAAAATTTTTTCTCAGAATAACAACTTTTAAATCAAAGTTTATCATAGTTTTTAATTAACTAACCCAAAACAGCCCGCGGTGTTACTACGACGGCGTAAATCCGGTTTTACGGTGTTTTTCGTGTTTTCAGGTTTTAAATCATTAAGTTAGCATAGCATATAGATATAGAACATGTGTTTAGTTAATTTTAAAAGTCAAGTTAGAAGGATTAACTTTTGTTTGCGAACAAGTTTAGAATTAACTAAACTATGTTCTAGTGATTACGAGTTTAAACCTTCGAATAAGATAGTTTTATATATATGAATCGAATGATGTTATGAACATCATTAATACCTCAAGTTTAGTAGGTAAACCTACTGGAAGTGACAAGAAATGATCTAGCTTCAAAGGATCTTGGATGGCTTGAAATTTCTTGAAGTAGGATCATGACACAAAAACAAGTTCAAGTAAGATTTTTACTCGAATTAAGATAGTTTATAGTTATAGAAATTGAATCAAAGTTTGAATATGAATATTACCTTGAATAAGAAAGATAACCTACTATATATAACAGAGGTTTCTTGATCTTAGATGATTACTTGGAATGGATTAGAAAGCTTGGAAGTAAATTAGTAAACTTGAAGGGATTTTTGAAGTGTTCTTGAAGTGTTCTTCCTATGATGATTATAGCTTGATTCTTGAAGTGATTTTTGATGAAGATGATGATTAACTACTGGAAAAATACGTTCATAATAGTGTGTGTGTGTTGAGAGAGAATTAGAAAGAGAATTGGAAGTGAAATGGAGTGAATGATGAGTGGTAATTGGTGAGTGGTGAGTGGGGTTAAAAGGAGTTCTAGTTAGTTGACTAGCTCATGGTAGAAGTTAAAATTGATTAGTCATACATTACATAATCAAGAGTGGAATCCCATGCTAGTTCCTATTGGTATATACCCATAGTAAGTACGTTTTGAAGCTGTGTATAATACGGGTAAGAATACGACTAGAATTCTTGATGAAAGAAAAGAATGGGAAAGTAACTGTAACCATTTTCGTTAAGTATGAGTGTTTTGATATATGTCTTGAAGTCTTCCAAAAGTATTTTAATACATCTAAATACACTACATGTATATACATTTTAACTGAGTCGTTAAGTCATCGTTAGTCGTTACATGTAAGTGTTGTTTTGAAACCTTTAAGTTAACGATCTCAATTAATGTTGTTAACCCATTGTTTATTATATCTAATGAGATGTTAAATTATTATATTATCATGATATTATGATATATTAATATATCTTAACATGATATATATACATTTAAATGTCGTTACAACGATAATCGTTACATATATGTCTCGTTTCGAAATCCTTAAGTTAGTAGTCTTGTTTATATGTATATAACTCATTGTTAATATACTTATGGGGATACTTACTTATCATAATCTCATGTTAACCATATGTATATCCATATATATAGCGTCATGTCGTTTTTACAAGTTTTAACGTTCGTGAATCGCCGGTCAACTTGGGTGGTCAATTGTCTATATGAAACATATTTCAATTAATCAAGTCTTAACAAGTTTGATTGCTTAACATGTTGGAAACATTTAATCATGTAAATATCAATCTCAATTAATATATATAAACATGGAAAAGTTCGGGTCACTACATTTATGCCCATGGGTTAATTGTCCTTTGTCCTGGATTATTTAATATGTCCGTCTGGTTTTTGTCCATAATAGTCCATCGGTTATAAATTTAAAGTGCGAGTGTCCTCGTCAAATTATCCTTATACCCGAAGTCAAATATTCCAACTAATTGGGGACTTAAACTGTAACAAGGTTTTAATACTTTGTTTAATAATTACACCAGGTTATCGACTGCGTGTAACCCAAGGTTTTAATACTTTGTTATCAATTATGCCAAGTGTCCTTGTACATAATTTCACCCCTGTTTTAATAATTCCATAGACTATTAATCCATTCTCGTATCCGGTTAAATGAACGATTATTCGTACATATAAATATCCCGCCCATCGTGTCCGATCGAGTGTATGTGGTTATTTATAGGTACGTCCAATTGTAAATCTTTATATTAAAATTAACAAACTATCATTTAGTTAAACAAATATAAAGCCCATTAATAGTCCATAGTCTAATTTCCACAAGTGTCATTCTTTTGTCCAAACCCCAATTATGGTACAAAGCCCAATTACCCCGTCTTTAATATTTAGTCCAACATCATGATTACTTTGACTCAAATAAGCATAATAATAACTTAAGTACGAGACATTAATTTAAAAAGGAGAACATAACTTACATTGAATATTTATCGCGTAGTGTTACACAGACAGAATTTCGACTTCAAAAACCCGTAAAAATAACTTTTACATAACCCGAACTAATCTAATATAAAACTACCCTATACTATATATATTTATTTATTTATTTATATATTTATTTATTACATAGTATTATTATTATTATTTATTATTTTTTATCGAACGAATGCATGGCCTTTTATAGGCGTTTTGATTTCTGACAGCTCCGCGAGTCGTGGAGTTTTTGGCCTTCAAACTCCGCGAGTCGTGGAGTTTGATTTTCCAGCTCACATCATTTTGGATCTTTGCTTGTCGACGTTATTAAATAATAATATAATATATATATAATTTTTAAGAATTATTTATATATTATAATTTATTTATGTGCATAGTTGACTTGTAATTTTTGGTCCGTTCCGTCGGGCGTTGATAGTTGGCTAAGGTCCCGGTTTCGGATTTTCGAACGTCCTTGCGTACAATTTTATATCTTGTACTTTGCGTTTTGTAACTTGTACTCTTGTCATTTTTAGACGTTTTTCATCAATAAATTGAACCACTTGGATTGTATCTTGTACATTTGAGCTTTTTGGTCATTTACGTCTTCAAATCGTCGTTTTCGCCTTTTGTCTTCGCACTTATTTAATATAAATGATTACAACTTAAAATAGGACAATTACAACTAAATAATTTACATATTGGGAGGATATTGCTACTAAATATATGTTCATTTGGAGCACTATCAAATATCCCCACACTTGAACGTTGCTTGTCCTCAAGCAATACATAACTTGAAATAATATAATACATCACACGAATCACTTCTTTATTCTTCACACTTTATACATCAGTGATTTTGAGATGGCGGTATAAACAATGATAGTAACGATAGAACCATGGTTAAAGGTGGGTGTGTCATCCACAGTTGCCTCGGGTTTAGGTCAACGACACTTGCAATCAAATAGCCGATTTACTTTCGGTTTCCAAAGCAAAATGCACATTTGAAAGGCGGTTTACAGTCCCACATGACTATGAAAATTTAGATCCGTTAGGAAATTGGATCTTTATGAAAACATTGTTCTTTTGAAAATTTAATCTAGCTTTTACCCTAGACAAGTTTTCTGGAATAACCCTTCACCGGTGTTGCAAAATATTTTTGTGGGTTTTGTGGGTTTCAGATTTGAAAATTTTAGCTCAAAACTTATGGTTTTGTGTCACCCACTTGCCAACCTTGTATTAGGAAAGCAACACGTCCAGTTTACTTGTCCCGTATATTACCTTTCAGCAAACTACCGTCCGGTTGTAAAGGAAAGCGTTGAACAATCAACTGTTAAGGCAATGTCCCCTGACATGCTTTTAATTATGGTCTATAACGTGTCGGATGCTAGTACTATCCTTTGTAGGAGCAATAGTAAAGATCATCCTATAATTTTTCGGTCTGGCACAAGGTCCTGTCTCCGACCATGCTATGCAACCACCGTTCTTACGGTTGACACCCGATTTGGTTCAGGTGACCTAATGAATTCCAGGTGAATTCCTAGGATTTTACGTTCAATGGTAATGAACGCATTGAAAATAGGTTTTCAGAAAACAAATCGGTTTTAATTTTGATCAAAATATTTTCTCGTTCAAGCTCGAGTTTAGGTATCATTGAATTCCATGAGTTTGTAATTCTCAATCTTTAAGGTCAATCTCAAGGATTGAGTAATATCAGTCTTAAAAGCTGATTTTTAATCTTTAAGGATATTATCCTTTCTGGGGGTCTGATTCATTAGTCTTATCAAGCTAATTTGAACGGCGCCCTCCCCATTTTACGAGACAGATCCTCTCATGGTTAGGATAAGTCTGACCACATGGCGACCCTGTTTGATGCTGAGGTCCGTGGATTTCCTGCTAATTTTAGAGATGACTTTTCTAGATTTTTCATCAACCTACAGCTGGTCTGGACGACAACTTCATGACCTAAATCAAGAAGCGCGTTTCTTTTTCGAAAGACTTTACTTCCTTTTAATGATGGAATTGATTCATCGTGTAGATCCATCTTTCATTACAGTAAATCGGGTAAAACAGTTAATTTAGTCCAAAACAAAAGCACCTGCAATAACTTTACAGAAACGTGTGATAGATAATTTTTTATTGAATAACTTGGTATATTCTCCCCACACTTGGCTTTTATTTATTATGTTCTTTGCCTTTTTATTCTCTTATATTCCATTTTAAATGAATTCAAGCGTTTTAGGTTGTTTCTCAATTTATGTCCTTTCCGAGGTAACGATAATTTCGGTATTAACACCTAATTTTCATCGTTCATAAATATGTATAAACATGATTTTGAATTCATTTATTTGAAAATTTTTAAAATTTTCACAAAATTTGGCAAATAAACTAAGTGCAAACCCGAGAGAATTTATAACCTTTCCCCACACTTGAGATCATGCAATGCCCTCATTTGCATGAAATCAGACTATAATTATAAATTCACGAGGGTGATAAGTGTATAAAAATGATTGAAAATACCCAGTTTGTAATTACAAAGCTCGTCGAATGATAGATGGTGCGCCTCATCGTTCATTCCTTCTTGTTTTATCACACATGCTTTTTTTTTTCTTTCAAAAACGGCTGCTTTTCTGAACTGTTTACTAATATTTGAAAAAGCGTCTTTTACCCTAATCATGCATTTTTATTAACGAGTTATGCACTAACCCGAACCCCTAATTTAACGTTAAGTGGGGTTAAACTTCCCCACACTTAGCTGACGCCATGTGAAGTCGGTAGAATAAGTTCCGCGAATTAAAATAGTGAGCCAGTTATTTACATCTCGGGTGGTATAAAATACATCAATGAGTTTAAAGTTTAGACCCACCAGATCGTCACTACTTAATTCTTTTTTAAGTGTAGCTTTTAGTAAATGGATATGTCTCTTTTCTGGTTCTTGGTCAAATGGATCGATATACACCGACATACATATTATAGGGTGGACAATTTCTAACGTTTCCTTCCTTTTATTCTCGAGATCAAAGTTTTCACCTCTATTACCCAATTGGGTGAAATCCGAGGTGTCATTATCTATTACAGCTCGTAGTTCATCTTCGGTAGATGACTCGTCTATTGAGAATATTGGGTTGGAAGGTTGTGGAATGCTGAATTTCGGGATTGGAGTAGATTCTTCTTCATTAACGGTACTTATCAGTCCCTCCATTTTGGTCTCGGGGGTAAAATTTTTAATGTTATCGTTTTCCCAAGAGTACAAATTTGTCTTCCTTACTTCTTCTTCATCCATAGATGGATCGATGATTTCGTCGGTAGAGGCTAATGTGTCGATATGTTGTGAAATTGGTAAAGCTGAATAAAAAGTATCATCGGGATAGTTGGTGATTTCGGAGCTCTCGAATTCATCAAAATTCGATGATATGAGATTTTCTTGCACAATACTCCTCAGATCAACAGGTGTGTAGTCTGATAGAGTTTCAGCTTGCCGATTTACAAACTCTCTTATTTGTTCATTTTGAGCATTGAGTTCTTCGAGTTTGATTTTCATATTGCCTAATAAATTTTCAGACACGTATTTTTCCTCGTCTACTGGTTGTTGAGTTTGGAAATATTCTTGGGAATAATCCCAACTTGAATTGTATTCTTCATAATCGTTCCATTCAGGTTCCGTGGGAGCGTAATTTTCCATAGGAACGTAATAATAACATTCCCATGTTGAGTGATAATCTTCACAGATTTCACAACCAGTTATTTTTTCGTCGTTCGTGATCCAAGATTGACTGATCGAATTGTCATCAACACTCGTATGAGAGTATTGATTTAATTGATTTTGGATATCAAAAAGAGTTTCCATAGCCTTGTTTTCAAAAAATTTCATTTCATTGCGATGGCCAAATTTTAGCTACAATGTGGTGCATTTACTAATTATCCTATTAGTTATAAAAATAGAAAAACTTATATAAGTTGTCCAATTAATAGACTTTTCTGCTTTTGCCCACGTTTCGAATAGTCAAAAGATGCAGCAGGGAGCCAGAACCCTTTAAATCGGAAGCTCACAACTCAGCCACTAACAAATCCAACTATTACTACGAAGCAGAAAATTTGGATGTCTATCAATTTAACCGCTTAAAATAATTTTTCGTTGAAATTTTAAAGAAATTATAGAGAAGAAATAGAGAAAATTCTAAGTCCTAAAAACTAGCGTGTCGAGAAATAAGAAAGAAAAAGATTGCGCGTCGAAAAATGTCGAAAAATAAAAGGTTGAAAATAAAAAGAAAGTAGCGCGTCGTAACTTAAAAGGTATTAAAAACTAAAAAATTAAAAGTTGCGTCTAAAAATATTAAAGCTTACAAGTAAAACTATATCCCAAATGACAATAACTTAAAAAGGTACTAAAACTTAAAAAGGCGTCGCAAAATTCTAAAGCACCTAGATCTTAGTCTAAAGAAAAAGCACTTAAGGGATTTTACGGCAAAGCCTATAAATCTAGAAGTAAAAATAATTATGGCAAAAACTATATCTTAAAACTAAACAAAAAAAAATACAAAAATTACTCTAAAACAATTAAAAGGGAACAAAATATAAAAATATACTAAAAGTTGTAAAAAATACAATTTTTATAAAAATATTATTTTTATATTATTTATTTTATAAAACTATTAATTTTACAATTTAAATAAAACTAATTAAAATTAATTATTACAAATTAATTAAAACTTAAATTAAATACTAAATTAATTAACCCTAAATACTAAATAATTAATAATAATAATTAAAACTCCGTAATAAATGCAAATTTAGGGTTTCTGCAGGCGCGTCAGGGTGGCTCCGCGAGTCGTGGAGTTTTAAGCCTGCAAACTCCGCGAGTCGTGGAGTTTGAAAAAACGTGTTTTTTTTTAAATTTTATATTGTTTTTCTAAAAATATATATAAATATATTTATACAAAAATAAATTAAAAATATAGCGTTTCGCCGAGTCCCCGGCAGCGGCGCCAAAAACTTGATGTCGTAGCGTGGGGGTACGAAATAGTTTATATTTTTACTAGGAAATACTATTAAATATGCTACAATTTTACACAAGTTTTAATTATTTATTTACAAATGGGATATACCTAAACCTTGCTACAACACTATAGGCAGTGTACCTAATCGTAGAGAGTATAGTTTTTAGTAAGTCCGGTTCGTTCCACAGGGAGCTGGCTTATTTCACACTATATTTTAAACAATCATATTCGTACAAAATATATTATATTAATAATATATAAAAGGGGTTTTACCGTTTAATGACCGGTTTGTCGATTTTTTATTTTAAGCGAAGCGTAAAGTAAATGACGATATTTAACTAACAATATAAAATAAATAACAATAATTAAAATGACAATAAATAAAAGTACGAGGAAAAATGAAATAAAATATATTATGCTTATTTAAACTTCAGTAATCATGATGTTTGACGTGTTGCTTTTAGTTTTATGCCCATGGGTTAATTGTCCTTTGTCCTGGATTATTTAATATGTCCGTCTGGTTTTTGTCCATAATAGTCCATCGGTTATAAATTTAAAGTGCGAGTGTCCTAGTCAAATTATCCTTATACCCGAAGTCAAATATTCCAACTAATTGGGGACTTAAACTGTAACAAGGTTTTAATACTTTGTTTAATAATTACACCAGGTTATCGACTGCGTGTAACCCAAGGTTTTAATACTTTGTTATCAATTATGCCAAGTGTCCTTGTACATAATTTCACCCTTGTTTTAATAATTCCATAGACTATTAATCCATTCCCGTATCCGGTTAAATGAACGATTATTCGTACATATAAATATCCCGCCCATCGTGTCCGATCGAGTGTATGTGGTTATTTATAGGTACGTCCAATTGTAAATCTTTATATTAAAATTAACAAACTATCATTTAGTTAAACAAATATAAAGCCCATTAATAGCCCATAGTCTAATTTCCACAAGTGTCGTTCTTTTGTCCAAACCCCAATTATGGTACAAAGCCCAATTACCCCGTCTTTAATATTTAGTCCAACATCATGATTACTTTGACTCAAATAAGCATAATAATAACTTAAGTACGAGACATTAATTTAAAAAGGAGAACATAACTTACATTGAATATTTATTGCGTAGTGTTACACGGACAGAATTTCGACTTCAAAAACCCGTAAAAATAACTTTTACATAACCCGAACTAATCTAATATAAAAATACCCTATACTATATATATTATATATATATATATTTATTTATTTATTTATTTATTACATAGTATTATTATTATTATTATTTATTATTTTTTTATCGAACGAATGCATGGCCTTTTATAGGCGTTTTGATTTCTGACAGCTCCGCGAGTCGTGGAGTTTTGGGCCTTCAAACTCCGCGAATCGTGGAGTTTGATTTTCCAGCTCACATCATTTTGGATCTTTGCTTGTCGACGTTATTAAATAATAATATAATATATATATATAATTTTTAAGAATTATTTATATATTATATTTTATTTATGTGCATAGTTGACTTGTAATTTTTGGTCCGTTGCGTCGGGCGTTGATAGTTGGCTCAGGTCCCGGTTCCGGATTTTCGAACGTCCTTGCGTACAATTTAATATCTTGTACTTTGTGTTTTGTAACTTGTACTCTTGTCATTTTTAGACGTTTTTCATCAATAAATAGAACCACTTGGATTGTATCTTGTACATTTGAGCTTTTTGGTCATTTGCGTCTTCAAATCATCGTTTTCGCCTTTTGTCTTCGCACTTATTTAATATAAACGATTACAACTTAAAATAGGACAATTACAACTAAATAATTTACATATTGGGAGGATATTGTTACTAAATATATGTTCATTTGAAGCACTATCAATCTTTATGAAAACATTTGATCTTTTGAAAATTATATCTAGCTTTTACCCTAGATAAATTTTCTAGAATAACCCTTCACCGGTGTTTGCAAAATGTTTTTGTGGGTTTGGTGGGTTTCAGATTTGAAAATTTTAGCTCAACACTTGCGATTTTATGTTACCCACTTGCTAACCTTGTATTAGGAAAGCAACACGTCCAGTATACTTGCTCCATATATTACCTTTTGATAAACTACCGTCCGGTTGTAAAGGAAAGCGTTGAACAAGCAACTATTAAGGCAATGTCCCGTGACATGCTTTTAATTATGGTCTATAACGTGTCGGATGCAATTACTATCCTTGGTAGGAGCAATAGTAAAGCTCACCCTTATAATTTTTCGGTCTGGCACAAGGTCCTGTCTTTGACCATGCTATGCAACCACCGTTCTTACGGTTAACACCCGATTTGGTTCAGGTGACCTAATGAATTCCAGGTGAATTCCTAGGATTTTACGTTTAATGGTAATGAACGTATTAAAAATAGGTTTTCAGAAAACAAATCGGTTTGTAATTTTGATCAAAATATTTTCTCGTTCAAGCTCGAGTTTAGATATCATTGAATTCCATGAGTTTGTAATTCTCAATCTTTAAGGTCAATCTCTAGGATTGAGTAATATCAGGCTTAAAAGCTGATTTTTGATCTTTAAGGAGATTATCCTTTCTGGGGATCTGATTCATTAGTCTTATCCAGCTAATTTGCACGGCGTCCTCCCCATTTTACAAGACAGATCCTCTCATGGTTAGGATAAGTCTGACCACTTGGCGACCCTGTTTTATGCTGAGGTCTGTGGATTTCCTGCTGATTTTAGAGATGACTTTTCTAGGTTTTTCGTCAACCTACAGCTGGTCTGGACGACAACTTCATGACCTAAATCAAGAAGCGCGTTTCTTTTTCGGAAGACTTTACTTCCTTTTAACGATGGAATTGATTCATCGTGTAGATCCATCTTTCTTTCAAATATATTATAATAAATCGGGTAAAACTGTTTAGTTTAGTCCAAAGCAAAAGTATCTTCAATTATTTGTTACAGAAATATGTGACATATGTTTAAGATAACTTGATAAATTTTCCCACACTTGGCTTTTATTTTCTTTTATTTGCCTTTTTATTGTCCTCTATTCCATTTTAAATGAATTCTAACATTTTGGTTTGTTTCTCAATTTATGTCCTTTCCGAGGTAACAATAATTTCGGTGTTAACACCTAGTTTTATCGTTCATAAATATGTATAAATATGATTTTGAGTTCATTTAATTGAAAATTTTGAAAATTTTTACTAGAAATGGGTAGTCAGTATATAAGACTAGGGCTGTTCTTTGTTATCAGAGAGCACTATATTATAATACAACTACTACGTTACTAGTATTTTTAATGGTAACCAAGTGTTTAAGTTAAAAATTTTAAAAATCTGAAAGAATTTAACCCCTTCCCACACTTAAGATCTTGCAATGCCCTCATTTGCAAAAAATCAGTAACAATTTAAATTATTGAGGGTGATTAGCGTAGAAAAATGATTAAATTTTACCAAAGTTTCCAAACATATTGGCATTTGTTTGCTGAATGATAAATGGTGCACATCATTTGTTCATTCCGACTATTGGTACATCACATTTGTTTTTCGTTTTGTCGTCAAAATTAATAGCTTTTGCTGAACTTAATGCCAGTATTTGAAAATGCGCTGTTTTACCCTGTTTTGTATATGAGATAAACTACAAACACATATATACATATTTTTGAAGTTGGGTTTTCACACCACATTCAAAAATTATTAAAATCTAATAAAGTTAGAAAATTATTAAAGCTATTATAATAATAAAATAAGAAATAAGAAATAAGAAAATTAAGAATTAGTAACATTACAATAAAATAAACAAAAATAAAAAATTACGGATGAGGAGGATGGTTCAAGTATGGGTCCCAAGCGTATCCATAGATGCTGTAAAATGCTTGAGCCGGGTCATATGTAGGATATGGTGGTCGGCTCTCTAAAGTCCAAGGAGCAAATTCGGGCATAACGGTAAGAATGTAGTTTCTACCTACGTGTGTACAATGACTTATGATTTGGCTTTGATGATACTGCCAATCTTGAAATGCTTTTTGTCTAGCCATTTCATACTCATGTCGAGACATAAAAATTTGCATTTCCGTCATTGGATTACCCCTTCCCGGTTGACCTTGTTGTTGATCTCTCTTAACCTGTGGATGCCTGCCATCATAACGTGCTGCCGCGTTGTTTCGTTTCTTTAAGACCTTAGCACCATGATAAACACGCAAATCTATTCTATCGCGGGGTTCTGGTTCTGCCATTAATAATCCCCCCGACTTCTATCCAGACAGAGATATTCAGCAATTAAAGTAATAAATATACCACCTCCTATTATGCTACCACGCCTCATACCACTAACCATAGTCAATAGATAATAACCCACACAAAAAGGTATACTTACAGCGCTCTGTGGGTCTCGAATACACATGTGGTAAAACAAATCCTGTTCATTTACCTTTGCCTTATTATTACCTCGTTGTGTAATCGAATTGGCTAAAAATCTATGGATTACTCTTAATTCAGCTCTATCAATACCAAGATAAGAGTATAATCCCTCCTGGAATCGGCGATGGCTAGTCATCCTACTCCATACGTCATTCGTATCAAAATTCTCATCCACCCTCCTACCATAAACTATTAACCTCTGACAATCATAAGATGCTAGCTCCTCGGGCGAATATATACGTAAAGCCCGAGCCATATCTAGTAAATACATATGGCGCATCTCCCCTCCTACTAAAAATCTAAGAAAACTACGATCGGTTAAAGTATCTACCCGATCATTTATTTCAATAGTACATAATAACTCTATACACCATTCTCTATACACAGGTCTACGCATGTTGAATAAACGTACCCAATCACTAAAAGTAGAATTACCTTACCTTTGAGTGAGTAATTCCCTGATTGGCTCGGCCAATTCCACTACCTCTAATGGTTCCCAATCTATAACTCTGGGTACCTCAACATTATTAGACACAAGGTTGTGCAGGTTCTTTTGATATTTTGGATAGTCTATCCAATATCTATCAAATCTCAAATTCGGATGTAAATCTGCCTCATGAATGTTTGAATATGAAACAATTGGGTGAGGCATATCTTGTCGGTATTGGTTATTAATTTCCTGTTGATCTGCATCTTCCGGAGGAGCATTGCGAGCCTGGGATGAAGATTCACTCCTTTCAGTCTGCAAAATAAACACAATTTTTGTGCATCCAAATATGCATTAGTTTTAGCAAAATCATAAATCTAAACAATTACAATGACATGTTTAATCCATATTAAACTCTATACACATTTTCAAAATATTAACAATTCTACACTTTTACAAATATACTTTTACAAAAATGTATACAAAGTTCCTTCGCATTTATCTTTTAAAACATGTCAAAAACAATCATTATAACAATTAAATAAGTTCCTCATGGCATTCATATCAATTAAATCAAGTTCATGCAATTTTGGTTCAAAAAGTCCACTTTAATCTTCATAAATCATGTTTAGGATCAAAGTTTTGATCATTTAGCAACCTAAACATGTTACACTACTCAATTTAGCATAAACTAACAACAAAATTCGGTCATAACCTGTTTATATCAAAAAGCCCTAATTTTGCTCAAGAACACCAACCCTAGATTATTCAAAAATTGAAGTTTAAAGCTTCTAATCATGTTAAATAGCATCAATCTAGGTTATACAAGCATAATACACAAACAATTGAAGCATTATTACACTAGAAAGCATCAAAATCGAACTAGACATGAAATTGTTCAAGAACACTAAAAATTCAGATTAAATGGTGTTTAGGTGTAGAAATTTACCGATTTCCTTGAGTAATTCCTTGATAATAGTCTCCTCATTGTAATTTTATGAAAGATTTGATGAAAAATGGTGAAAAATCACGAATTTGGGCGATTTTTTGTGTGTGTTTTTCGCAGAAAATGGGTGTGGGTGGTGTACAAACTGGTCTGTTCGACCAGTTATATTTTTTTTTCTGTATTTTAGAAGCTCCGCGAGTGTGGTGGTGGTCCCACTAAAACCTCCGCGAGTCGCGGCTATTTTATTATTTTTATTTTTTATTTTTTTTTATATAAAACCTTATACTAACAAAACATAAATTAAATTTAAAATTTTGTTTTTCCTTTTATTTAGGACGAGGTTGTTTCGGAACGATGTCCTAGTCCGTCCCTCTACAAAATTTTAAAATTTCGTCATTTCGAAACATTGTTTTAAATGCAAAGTTTTTTGGGTTTTTTTATTTAATGTTTTTGGCATACTTTAGTTCAATAAGATTAAAAATAATGATAATAAAAGTTCTCGTCCCTCCCTCGGGTAAAGCAATTTCGGTTCAACGACCTAGTCTTCAACTCACGACGAATTTTAAAAATCATATTTTTAACTTAGAAAAATAAAGTAAATTTTTGTTTTTAAATTTACACCAAACTTAAATTTAAAATGCATAAAATTAAAAATTCATATTAAAAATTCACACCAAACTTAAATTATATTTTTATTTTCATACAAATTTATATTAAAAATATTAATTTTTCAAATATTTAAAATTTTAAATATATATTAATTTTAACAAGTTTACAATATTATTTTAATATTCATTTTAAAAACAAAGTAAAAATAAAATTAAAATTTTTTTTGATCTTTTATCCCACTTTAATCAATCAAATATTATCAAAAATATACGCCCCACTTTTCGGTAAAGTAATTTCGGTTCAACGACCTAATTTAACTCATGATGAATTTTTGAAATATTTTGGGTTGATTGATTAAAGATATTTATACCTTAAGAATAAACGGTAAATTTCGCATTGATGTAATAAATTTTTGCATGATATCAATAATTTCGGTCATGTGTAATGACCCGGAATTTTCTGACCAAATTATACTTATGAGATTAATATTTACATAAATTAAACCATACCAACATGATAAGCAATCCAAATTGTTGAGACTTGTGTTTTTGAAAAGAGTTTTACACAACGTTTGACCGTCCAATATGACCGATGATATCACGAACTATATAACATACGATAATTATACGTTTGTGTATATATATATGTATCTATATATATTTAACATGATCTAAGGATGGTTTAACATCTCATTGTGTACTAATGACAATGAGTTATAAGTATATTTTGAAACTACTAACTTAAGTTTTCAAAACGATAACTATACGTAACATTCTTTGATATATATACTTATAATATATAATGCTTATACACGTATCATATATATAAAGTATTTAATCACTTTTTAAGGACTTAAATACATAAAATAATATAATTATATTCGCAAAAGATAGCTATATTTGAATTCTCGTTCCGTTTCCTCAAGATTTCTATACATATATCTAGGGTATATGTACCCGTATCATACCCAGCTTCTATACGTATTTACTATTAGTATATACACATCAAATCAACATCCTAATCAACATTATTACTGCCCTAGATATGAGGTAACTAGGATTTGTCAAGTAGTATGAATTATTAGTAAGAAAACAAAATTAGGAATCCTTTTCTTTCTTTATAAACTAAAAACGTTTTTATAAATGAACACCATTTCTTCACTCCATTTTCTCATACCTACACCCTCATTTCTCTCTCAAAATACTCCTAACTTCATACTTGATCATCTCCAAGCATTTTCCCCATCATTTAGCTTCAATTACAAGCCTTAAACACCATAAGAAAACTCTTTCAAGAACATATCAAAATAACCACCCATTTGAAGAAGTTTACTTCCAACCTTTTGATCTAACTCCACCACTCTTTAATTCCAAGATTATTTCTTATCTTTTGCAGTAACTTTATCCACGTAACTTGAGGTAGTAACCTTGTTCATAATCTTATTCAATTCATATTCATATAGCTATCTTATTTTGTGGTATAAAATTTTAACAACAAGAACATAGTTTGAATGATTTCAAACTTGTTCGCAAACTAAATAGATCCTTCTAACTTGACTTTTAAAACACTTCAAGACCTGTAATATATCATAATGATATGCTAACCTAACAAGATATAACTTGGTTTTACAAAGAACATCTTAAAAACTGAATCTACGTCGTCGGAGTGCAACCGGGGGCTGTTTTGGGTTGGATAATTAAAAACCATCTTGAACTTTGAATTGGAAGTTCATGTTCTGGAAAAATGATATTTCTTATGAATATGTAAACACATAAAAATTTCATGGTTTAACTCAAAGTGTAAGTATTTTTAGAAAAATGATCATTAAATGTTGTTTTTATGATAGAAAATGATCACTTTCATAAGTTTCACCAAAGTTTGACCTATAACCTATGATTTCGAATAAAAACTAAGGTATTTTCAGTTCATATTCTTAAAATTTGACTCGATCCAAGGAAGTGGCAAGTTGAACCAACAAAAACGGAGTTGTAATGAAGAAACTACGACTAAAACAAGATTGGGTATCCGAAGCTAGTTTAGCTACGAAAATATTTGGAGAAAAAGTAAATTAATCATATCTTTTCTAATTAATATGATATTTTATATATAATTACTTATGATTTGATTTTATATATTTCAGAACCACCCGTAAACAACACGAGAAGATTAATCATAAGACCTCATGATTGTACGCAACACTTCATTTGACAACACGGTACTTTATGTACGCAACACGTCATTTGACAACATGGTACCATGGGTCGAGATTAATTATGATCAATACGAATACGATGGGGTCATTATTTATTTTATTTAAGCAACTAATTGTGGACCACTAACATCGGACTGCTAACTACGGACTAAGAAAATATTAAAAGTATTAATAGTATATATATATGTAACGATTACTTAAAAAAGAAAATATGTTGATATATTATATATATGGTTAGGTTCGTGATATCTATCGGAGACCAATTCGAATTAAATACCTTCAAGGCAAAAGTGAGTTTCATTTGCTCCCTTTTATATATATTTTTGGGACTGAGAATACATGCGCTGTTTTTATAAATATTTTACGAAATAGGCACAAGTACTAAAACTAATTCTACGTGGGTTTAAACTAGAAATATACCCTTAGCTTGGTAACATTAAACTACTTGTCTATGTATGGTAGGCGCGAATCCTAAAGATAGATCTATTGGGCCTGACAAACCCCATCCTGACTATGGGATGCTTTAGTACTTCGAGGTTATTTTAAACACACCTGATCTGGTGTACTTCAGAGAGTAAAACATGAACGTTAAGGCTTGTTACCGGGTGCCTACAACTTATAGAATACTTTTATACACTTGCGAGTGTACATATATTTATAAACGGAAATCTTGTGGTCTATTAATATATTAAAATGATTGTTATGATAAACCTATGAACTCACCAACCTTTTGGTTGACACTTTAAAGCATGTTTATTCTCAGGTATTAAAAAAATCTTTCGCTGTGCATTAGCTCATTTTAAGGATATTACTTGGAGTCATTCATGGCATATTTTGAAAGACGTTGCATTCGAGTCATTGAGTTCATCAAGATTATTATTAAGTCAATTATAGTTGGATATATTATGAAATGGTGTGCATACCGTCAATTTTCGTTGTAAAGAAAGTTTGTCTTTTAAAAACGAATGCAATGTTTGTAAAATGTATCATATAGAGGTTAAATACCTCGCGATGTAATCAACTATTGTGAATCGTTTATAATGTATATGAACGGGTCCTTTCAGTTGGTATCAGAGCAGTGGTCGTAGCGAACCAGGTCTTGCATTAGTGTGTCTAACTAGTAGTTGTTAGGATGCATTAATGAGTCTGGACTTCGACCGTGTCTACATGTCAAAAGTTTTGCTTATCATTTTTAGTCGGTAATCATCTGCTTATCATCCTTAGGAAATTACCTGCTTATCATTCATAAGTCTAGACACGTTTTACTGCATTTACTGCATTGATAGTGTATAGACGAATTCTTATCTTAGCATATCTGTTATTGCGACTTTGACTGATATCTTTTCAAAGATTCTCCGTAATTTACGGGATTTTGGTATTATATATACATATGTAAATTATGTATTGAAGAGTACCAAATCTAACTCCTATAATCTATTCCATACCAAAAATTCATTTTCCCCATTATACAAGATGGATTCCACATCTAGTTCGAATTCTTCAGATTCCGACAGTTATGCCGATATGGATTTCCATTCGGGCTCCGAAAGCAGCGTCACCGGAATGGATCAACCAATTTCCCATCATCTATTCTAGATGAATTGGGGATGGGTTCGTAATATACTAAATCACTGGAGACAAGAAGAAGGTGATCCATTCCATCCACCAAATTTCCCTCTTGGCGATGAACCTGAAGCACTTACCGGCGAACCTATTCGAAACACCATTTTCTCTCTCATTTCTAGAGTATCTCGTCACGATTATATACTATCCCATATTACAAATCTTGTTCATTCGCTCGCTCCAACCGCCAATCATCTCGGTGTACTAGCAGAAGTTAACGAACTTCGCGCTCGCGTGACGGCTTTGGAGAACATGGTGCGAAGGTTGCAAACACCAGCAGCAGCACCAGCAGCATAATCAGCACCACCATCAATAACATCAATAATACCATCATCACCACTAACAAACAACATCCGCATCACACGTCTCGACATCGTAATCTGTCCCACAAACATCAACATCATACGCACCATAGATACCAAGGAGTACCAACAATAATGAACGATGAAGTATTGATCCATAACTTCATTGATGTTCTGCAAAGAATATGTGGTTTCAAAAAGTTTTAGAGATTTCTTATTCTAGCTCATACCGAAAAGCAAATGAGATTAATATCATATTAACTCATTAAATTCATGATTTTATCTGAAGAAAATATATATGTATATATGTTTTCATAAAGATTGTAATTAAAAGTTCTTTTGTACAAAATATTAATGGTGAAATTTTTTTTTAACGGGTAGGTAATACCCGAGGAATAATTAGATTTCATCTTAATAAGTTACATTGTACATTCGTCGAAGCTGATTCAACAGTCATTTAATATCCTACTTACAACCACCAATATACGTATCCGTTCACAGCAGAATAACCATTTTCATTCAATTTCATATTTGGATTTTGACTTCCCAGAATCCAACAAGTGGCATATGAAGAAAATATATGACAAAATAAAATCTGTTAGAAACAAACAAATTAACTATGAAAATTTTTGTTAAGAATCCACGCTAACTGTTCCAGCTAACTGTTCCTAGCTAACTGATTACATTTTATTTATCGCAGTTTATTTATCGCAATTTAATTATCGCACTTTTATATATCGTCATTTAATTTCTGTAATTATTTTACACACTTTAAATATCGGGACATGTATACAATGTTTTGACATATCATATCGACGCATCTATATATATTATTTGGAATCACCATAGACACTCTATATGCAGTAATGATCGAGTTCTCTATACATGGTTGAGGTTGATTCTACAATAATATATATAGTTTGAGTTGTGATCGAGTCTGAGACGTATACGGGTCACGACACGTATTAATTAATTCGTATATTATATATTAAACTATATATGAATTATTGGACTGTTACTGTGGACTATCGACTGTGGACTAATGACATTGGACAATTAAAATGAATTAAAATATTGATTATAACATATGAAACTAAACATTTCTTCAAGATTGCCACTTGATTTCATCTTAAACCTCATTGTATCTCGACGATTACAATTAGCGTTCAAATCTATCATGATTCTTAAAAATACCTCAATCGAGAGGATAAACCAACCGCACTTCATCTACGGAAGAAAAGATTGATGCATATAGTTATGCACCTGAAAAATCCTCGGAAACTGAGTAAACGTTTGACACGTATTTGTTCTAGTTGCTTTGACATTGTTATTACCGAAGATCGTTTTGCAATCCCTTTCCAAAGTAGCTAATTTTGTCACAGCTCCAGCAAGTCAACTCCGACTTTTCATTCGAAACAACTTTATTATAACCGCAATATATATGCGTACTCTTTATTGTTACCGGGGAACCTTTTATAACCGCGATATATATGCGTACTCTTTATTGTTACTGGGGAACCTTTTATATTCCACAATATTACCATCAGCGATTAATCATTCTAAAAACACAATTCTCCTGAAACTACCTCGGTTTGATAACCGATGACCCATATCAGTTAACTTTGAAAATGCTGACGAAGCAGCATGTTGTAGATGATCTTAATGGCCAAAAGTTTGATGATAAAGAAAGGAGTGTTAGGAACGCTCGATAGAAAATTTAGTACCGAAAAGCGGATTATGCAAAACTATGAAGAAAGCCGTGGACAAATCACAAAGAATAAGTTTGCCTTCAAAGAATCCAAATGATTCTGTGCCTGCTGAAATCGTTAGCAAACATCTTATTTCTCATTCTAAACCATCACAGATAAATCTTCTTCATCATCCATTGATATTAGAAATTCTAAGATATTCTTGTATGTTCTATTATAAATATCCTCCATATTTCTGGCGATATTTTCACAACTATTCTTATCTGAGATTATTTATCTCTCCGTAATATCTGCAACATAAAAGAAACTGTGTTAGTTTCTAAATTCTGAAACCTTCGAGTTTAAAATATGAATGTTTTGAAGTAGTGTTAGGAACTGAAGCATGGATTAGTATAATATAATGACACTTGATCAACGTCATTATATTACAGTAAGTCATGCTGAGTTTCTAATGAAGCATGATGATTCACAGTACCATCATCATGTGCCATTTACACGACTCTTACATTCTATCTAATCTCTAAACATATCAAGAGAATATTTTTCTGGATGACTCGGTCTTCTCCAGGGTATTCTGGTAATTTAACAAATCAAAATCGTTCTATTACCATTTTCTTCTTAGAGTATTAGCTATGTTCATTCTGAATTTCATATCTACGAATTCCAGACCATTACTCGCTTGACTCGAAGTCGGGAAGAGAAAACGAAAGCATGAAGCTCCGAAAAATAATGAAGAATATAAACTCCGATAATAACCCCGAAATTACAAACCGTGTATATCGATGCAGATAGCAATATAGAGACACGGGAGAATTAGAAATACTATAAACACAAGAGTATAGTAGAAGTAAATAGATTCTTCTGGTGGTACATGAAAAAGAAGAATGACAGATATAAAAGTTAGGAGTATATCAAAAATCAGGACTGGATGGAGCATATTGATGAATGCTTTAAAGTAAGAATCAAGGGAGAAAGAATAGAAGGTGTGAGTCGTGGAAAATAAGGAAACGAAGGGGTGAATTTATAGTGAAATATCCGACAGAGCAATCGAAATAGATTATTGCATATAATCAAAGAAGATCCTGATTTCCTTAATCACCAAAGAACCTAATCTTGTTACGTAAGATTCTCTTTAAATCCCTTAAATCCCGGAAATCAATCATTACTACGTCATCGGTTAAGACGAATATATATTACTCATCTTACTCTTTTACGATAGTCTCATTTATATTCTTCACATAATCGAATTGTTTTATCTACATTACTCAATGATGATAAAACTCCATTATCACCTTATATTTGTCATGAAAACCTTCATATTGTTATCCATAACAACCTCTATCAAATTTCGGGGACGAAATTTCTTTAACGGGTAGGTACTGTAATGACCCGGAATTTTCTGACCAAATTATACTTATGAGATTAATATTTACATAAATTAAACCATACCAACATGATAAGCAATCCAAATTGTTGAGACTAGTGTTTTTGAAAAGAGTTTTACACAACGTTTGACCGTCCAATATGACCGATGCTATCACGAACTATATAACATACGATAATTAAATGTTTGTGTATATATATATGTATCTATATATATTTAACATGATCTAAGGATGGTTTAACATCTCATTGTGTACTAATGACAATGAGTTATAAGTATATTTTGAAACTACTAACTTAAGTTTTCAAAACAATAACTATACGTAACATTCTTTGATATATATACTTATAATATATAATGCTTATACACGTATCGTATATATAAAGTATTTAATCACTTTTTAAGGACTTAAATACATAAAACAATATAATTATATTCATAAAAGATAGCTATATTTGAATTCTCGTTCCGTTTCCTCAAGATTTCTATACGTATATCTAGGGTATATGTACCCGTATCATACCCAGCTTCTATACGTATTTACTATTGGTATATACACATCAAATCAATATCCTAATCAACATTATTACTGCCCTAGATATGAGGTAACTAGGATTTATCAAGTAGTATGAATTATTAGTAAGAAAACAAAATTAGGAATCCTTTTCTTTTTTATAAACTAAAAACGTTTTTATAAATGAACACCATTTCTTCACTCCATTTTCTCATACCTACACCCTCATTTCTCTCTTAAAATACTCCTAACTTCATACTTGATCATCTCCAAGCATTTTCCCCATCATTTAGCTTCAATTACAAGCCTTAAACACCATAAGAAAACTCTTTCAAGAACATATCAAAATAACCACCCATTTGAAGAAGTTTACTTCCAACCTTTTGATCTAACTCCACCACTCTTTGATTCCAAGATTATTTCTTATATTTTGCAGTAACTTTGTCCAAGTAACTTGAGGTAGTAACATTGTTCATAATCTTATTCAATTCATATTCATATAGCTATCTTATTTTGTGGTATAAAATTTTAACAACACGAACATAGTTTGAATGATTTCAAACTTGTTCGCAAACTAAATAGATCCTTCTAACTTGAATTTTAAAACACTTCAAGACCTGTAATATATCATAATGATATGCTAACCTAACAAGATATAACTTGGTTTTACAAAGAACATCTTAAAAACTGAATCTACGTCGTCGGAGTGCAACCGGGGGCTGTTTTGGGTTGGATAATTTAAAACCATCTTGAACTTTGAATTGGAAGTTAATGTTCTGGAAAAATGATATTTATTATGAATATGTTAACACATAAAAATGTCATGGTTTAACTCAAAGTGTAAGTATTTTTAGAAAAATGATCATTAAATGTTGTTTTTATGATGGAAAATGATCACTTTCATAAGTTTCACCAAAGTTTGACCTATAACCTATGATTTTGAATAAAAACTAAGGTATTTTCAGTTCATATTCTTAAAATTTGACTCGATCCAAGGAAGTGGCAAGTTGAACCAACAAAAACGGAGTTGTAATGAAGAAACTACGACTAAAACAAGATTGGGTATCCGAAGCTAGTTTAGCTACGAAAATATTTGGAGAAAAAGTAAATTAATCTTATCTTTTCTAATTAATATGATATTGATTTGATTTTATATATTTAAGGACCACCCGTAAACAACACGAGAAGATTAATCATAAGACCTCATGATTGTACGCAACACGTCATTTGACAACAAGGTACTTTATGTACGCAACACGTCATTTGACAACATGGTACCATGGATCGAGATTAATTCTGATCAATACGAATACGATGGGGTCATTATTTATTTTATTTAAGCAACTAATTGTGGACCACTAACATCGGACTGCTAACTACGGACTAAGAAAATATTAAAAGTATTAATAGTATATATATATGTAACGATTACTTAAAAAAGAAAATATGTTGATATATTATATATATGGTTAGGTTCGTGATATCTATCGGAGACCAAGTCGAATTAAATACCTTCAAGGCAAAAGTGAGTTTCATTTGCTCCCTTTTATATATATTTTTGGGACTGAGAATACATGCGCTGTTTTTATAAATGTTTTACGAAATAGGCACAAGTACTAAAACTAATTCTACGTGGGTTTAAACCAGAAATATACCCTTAGCTTGGTAACATTAAACTACTTGTCTATGTATGGTAGGCGCGAATCCTAAAGATAGATCTATTGGGCCTGACAAACCCTATCCTGACTATGGGATGCTTTAGTACTTCGAGGTTATTTTAAACACACCTGATCTGGTGTACTTCAGAGGGTAAAACATGAACGTTAAGGCTTGTTACCGGGTGCCGACAACTTATAGAATACTTTTATACACTTGCGAGTGTACATATATTTATAAACGGAAATATTGTGGTCTATTAATATATTGAAATGATTGTTATGATAAACCTATGAACTCACCAACCTTTTGGTTGACACTTTAAAGCATGTTTATTCTCAGGTATTAAAGAAATCTTCCGCTGTGCATTAGCTCATTTTAAGGATATTACTTGGAGTCATTCATGGCATATTTTGAAAGACGCTGCATTCGAGTCATTGAGTTCATCAAGATTATTATTAAGTCAATTATATTTGGATATATTATGAAATGGTGTGCATACCGTCAATTTTCGTTGTAAAGAAAGTTTGTCTTTTAAAAACGAATGCAATGTTTGTAAAATGTATCATATAGAGGTCAAATACCTCGCGATGTAATCAACTATTGTGAATCGTTTATAATGTATATGAACGGGTCCTTTCATCATGCATACCTAATTTTATCGAATACCAATTTAATACTTTATCGCGAACAAATTAGCGTTTATTATCAAAAGTTTAAAAAATAAAAATAAAAATAAAAAAAAACTGTACAAACTTACCTGTGAAATAGATTTCTTAGTGATATGCTCTAGCCCACTCATAAGATAGTCGGACTAATTGGTTTTCCATAGCTACATAGGCGTAACCTCGAGCATTCAACGTTTTTTCTTCTAAACATATGAACGGTCCATCTCTGCATAAAGTAACAAATTCGGTATTTGAATAGGTTTGATTATTTGAATATTTACCTTCGTGTGGCCATTTTCCGAATTTGTGACATCTTTCAAGGTGTCGTGCTCTTCTTTTTGCTGCGGATTTTGATTTTCCTTTACCAAATTGTAACTTATTATTTTCGCATCTGGATTCTTTTCTTACTCCGTCCAATTTACCTCTGATTAATGATACTATTTCACTTGGAAGGGTGTCATTATTACGTTTAGTAATCAAAGCGTGTAACATTAGACCATGGTTTAATTCACAGGAAGTCTTCATATCGTAAAACCTAAAAAAATAAAAATTCAGAATGAGGGAGAAGACTAGTTCTTTAGGGTCTGCTAGGGAAAGACCATTCAGGTTTCATTTTCGAGAACTACACGAAAACAAAAAATCTAACTCTAACAGAAATACATATTATCCTTTAAAGACATGATTCTCCCCACACTTAGTTAGCTGTGGTGTCGAAATTGTGATTAACTTCGTTGTCGACTTCCATTGGACTATCTATGTAATGTTTAACTCTGTGATCATTAACCTTAAATTCAATCCCATTTGAATTTATTAATTCTATTGTTCCGTATGGGAAAACTCTTTTGACTATAAATGGTCCAGACCATCTTGATTTCAATTTTCAAGGAAATAGCTTGAATCGTGAATTGAAAAGAAGAACTTTGTCTCCTTCTTTAAATTCTTTGGAACTTCTGATTCTTTTATCATGCCATTTCTTCGTTCTTTCCTTATAGATCAACGAATTTTCGTATGCTTCATGTCTTAATTCTTTTAATTCGTTTAATTGACTTAACCGTAGACGTCCAACTTCATGTAAATTAAGATTGCATGTCTTCAAAACCCAAAATGCTTTGTGTTCAATTTCTACTAGAAGATGACATGCTTTTCCGTAAACGAGTTTAAAAGGTGTGGTTCCAATTGGAGTTGTGTAGGCTGTTCTAAAAGCCCAGAGTGCATCCTCCAATTTCATTGACCATTCCTTCGAATTTGATCCTACGGTTTTCTCTAGAATACGTTTTAATGCTCGGTTGGTATTTTCAACTTGTCCACTTGTTTGTGGATGATAAGCGGTTGAGATTTTATGAGTTACTCCATATCTTTTTAGAACTTTCTCAAGTTGATTATTACAAAAATGAGTACCCCGATCACTTATTAAAGCTTTCGGTGTTCCGAACCTTGCAAAAAGACGTTTTAAAAAGTTGACTACAACTCGTGCATCATTAGTTGGGAGGGCTTGTGCTTCCGCCCATTTAGATACATAATCAATGGCTACGAGAATGTAGAGATTATTATGAGATTTTGGAAATGGACCCATAAAGTCAATACCCCAAATGTCAAATACTTCACATACTTGAATGACATTTTGTGGCATTTCATCACGTTGACTTATTTTTCCGGCCCTTTGACATGCATCACAGGATTTGCAAAGAAGGTGTGCGTCTTTGTAAATTGTAGGCCAATAGAATCCAGCATCATAAACTTTTCTTACTGTGAGCTATGGCCCATAATGCCCTTCTGTTGGTCTTGTGTGACAATTGTTTAAAATTTCACTAGCTTCATCTCCGAATACACATCGGCGTATTATTCCATTGGGACAACTTTTAAACAAATGTGGATCTTCCCAGAAATAGTGTTTTATATCACTAAAGAATTTATTTCGTTTTTGGTACGACAATCCTTTTTCAAGGAATCCACATACTAAGTAGTTTGCATAGTCTGCAAACCATGGAATTTCATTATAATCTATCTTCAATAGATATTCATCAGGAAAGTTGTCTTGTATGGTGTAACTGTAGTGACCCGAACTTTTCCATGTTTATATATATTAATTAAGATTGATATTTACATGATTAAATGTTTCCAACATGTTAAGCAATCAAACTTGTTAAGACTTGATTAATTGAAATATGTTTCATATAGACAATTGACCACCCAAGTTGATCGGTGATTCACGAACGTTAAAACTTGTAAAAACTATATGATGACATATATATGGATATATATATATAGTTAACATGATACTATGATAATAAAACATATCATAAAGTATATTAACAATGAATTACATATGTAAAAACAAGACTACTAACTTAATGATTTTTAAACGAGACATATATGTAACGATTATCGTTGTAAAGACATTTAATGTATATATATCATATTAAGAGATATTCATACATGATAATATCATGATAATATAATAATTTAAAATCTCATTTGATATTATAAACATTGGGTTAACAACATTTAACAAGATTGTTAACCTAAAGGTTTCAAAACAACACTTACATGTAACGACTAACGATGACTTAACGACTCAGTTAAAATATATATACATGTAGTGTTTTAATATGTATTTATACACTTTTGAAAGACTTCAATACACTTATCAAAATACTTCTACTTAACAAAAATGCTTACAATTACATCCTCGTTCAGTTTCATCAACAATTCTACTGGTATGCACCCGTATTCGTACTCGTACAATACACAGCTTTTAGATGTATGTACTATTGGTATATACACTCTAATGATTAGCTCTTAGCAGCCCATGTGAGTCACCTAACACATGTGGGAACCATCATTTGGCAACTAGCATGAAATATCTCATAAAATTACAAAAATATGAGTAATCATTCATGACTTATTTACATGAAAACAAAATTACATATCCTTTATATCTAATCCATACACCAACGACCAAAAACACCTACAAACACTTTCATTCTTCAATTTTCTTCATCTAATTGATCTCTCTCAAGTTCTATCTTCAAGTTCTAAGTGTTCTTCATAAATTCCAAAAGTTCTAGTTTCATAAAATCAAGAATACTTTCAAGTTTGCTAGCTCACTTCCAATCTTGTAAGGTGATCATCCAACCTCAAGAAATCTTTGTTTCTTACAGTAGGTTATCATTCTAATACAAGGTAATAATCATATTCAAACTTTGGTTCAATTTCTATAACTATAACAATCTTATTTCAAGTGATGATCTTACTTGAACTTGTTTTCGTGTCATGATTCTGCTTCAAGAACTTCGAGCCATCCAAGGATCCATTGAAGCTAGATCCATTTTTATCTTTTCCAGTAGGTTTATCCAAGGAAATTAAGGTAGTAATGATGTTCATAACATCATTCGATTCATACATATAAAGCTATCTTATTCGAAGGTTTAAACTTGTAATCACTAGAACATAGTTTAGTTAATTCTAAACTTGTTCGCAAACTAAAGTTAATCCTTCTAACTTGACTTTTAAAATCAACTAAACACATGTTCTATATCTATATGATATGCTAACTTAATGATTTAAAACCTGGAAACACGAAAAACACCGTAAAACCGGATTTACGCCGTCGTAGTAACACCGTGGGCTGTTTTGGGTTAGTTAATTAAAAACTATGATAAACTTTGATTTAAAAGTTGTTATTCTGAGAAAATGATTTTTATTATGAACATGAAACTATATCCAAAAATTATGGTTAAACTCAAAGTGGAAGTATGTTTTCTAAAATGGTCATCTAGACGTCGTTCTTTCGACTGAAATGACTACCTTTACAAAAACGACTTGTAACTTATTTTTCCGACTATAAACCTATACTTTTTCTGCTTAGATTCATAAAATAGAGTTCAATATGAAACCATAGCAATTTGATTCACTCAAAACGGATTTAAAATGAAGAAGTTATGGGTAAAACAAGATTTTATAATTTTTCTCATTTTAGCTACGTGAAAATTGGTAACAAATCTATTCCAACCATAACTTAATCAACTTGTATTGTATATTATGTAATCTTGAGATACCATAGACACGTATACAATGTTTCGACCTATCATGTCGACACATCTATATATATTTCGGAACAACCATAGACACTCTATATGTGAATGTTGGAGTTAGCTATACAGGGTTGAGGTTGATTCCAAAATATATATAGTTTGAGTTGTGATCAATACTGAGATACGTATACACTGGGTCGTGGATTGATTCAAGATAATATTTATCGATTTATTTCTGTACATCTAACTGTGGACAACTAGTTATAGGTTACTAACGAGGACAGCTGACTTAATAAACTTAAAACATCAAAATATATTAAAAGTGTTCTAAATATATTTTGAACATACTTTAATATATATGTATATATTGTTATAGGTTCGTGAATCAACAGTGGCCAAGTCTTATATTTTGGGATGAGAATACATGCAGGTTTTATAAATGATTTACAAAATAGACACAAGTACGTGAAACTACATTCTATGGTTGAATTATCGAAATCGAATATGCCCCTTTTTATTAAGTCTGGTAATCTAAGAATTAGGGAACAGACACCCTAATTGACGCGAATCCTAAAGATAGATCTATTGGGCCTAACAAACCCCATCCAAAGTACCGGATGCTTTAGTACTTCGAAATTTATATCATATCCGAAGGGTGTCCCGGAATGATGGGGATATTCTTATATATGCATCTTGTTATTGTCGGTTACCAGGTGTTCACCATATGAATGATTTTTATCTCTATGTATGGGATGTGTATTGAAATATGAAATCTTGTGGTCTATTGTTACGATTTGATATATATAGGTTAAACCTATAACTCACCAACATTTTTTTGTTGACGTTTAAAGCATGTTTATTCTCAGGTGAATATTAAGAGCTTCCGCTGTTGCATACTAAAATAAGGACAAGATTTGGAGTCCATGTTTGTATGATATTGTGTAAAAACTGTATTCAAGAAACTGATTTCGATGTAACATATTTGTATTGTAAACCATTATGTAATGGTCGTGTGTAAACAGGATATTTTAGATTATCATTATTTGATAATCTACGTAAAGCTTTTTAAACCTTTATTTATGAAATAAAGGTTATGGTTTGTTTTAAAAATGAATGCAGTCTTTGAAAAACGTCTCATATAGAGGTCAAAACCTCGCAACGAAATCAATTAATATGGAAAGTTTTTAATCAATAAGAACGGGACATTTCAGTTGGTATCCGAGCGTTGGTCTTAGAGAACCAGAATTTTTCATTAGTGTGTCTTATCGAGTTTGTTAGGATGCATTAGTGAGTCTGGACTTCGACCGTGTTTACTTGAAAAATGATTGCTTAACAAATTTTGTTGGAAACTATATATTTTTAACATGTGAATATTATGTGATATATTAATCTCTTAACGCGTTTGATATTATGTGATAGATGTCTACCTCTAGAACAAGTCCCATTGACTCACCTAATAATAATGAAGAGTCAAATGTAAATTGGAATGATTCGTGGACTGATTCACAAGTTCCCGAAGAGGAACCGGAAGAAGAGTCGGAACCGGAAGAAGAATCGGAACCGGAAGAAGAATCGGAACCGGATGAAGAAATAGAACCGGTGGGGGAAATAATAAAACGGTTAAGTAAAAGAAAATCCTCAACCAACCGACCAAGGTTAATTATGGTCAATGGTGTTTCCTCCAAGGAAGCAAAATATTGGGAGGATTACCAATTCTCCGATGAATCGGATTCCGACGAGAATTCCGATGATGTTATAGAAATTACCCCAACTGAATTTAAAAAGGCAAAAGAAAATAATAAGGGAAAGGGCATAAAAATAGAGAAATCTAATTCCAACCCCGATGAACTTTATATGTATCGTCAACGCCCGAAGTCCTTAAGTTGTAACAATGACCCGGGAACCTCTAAACCACCAGGTTTTTCTAAACCAATGTGGACAACGACGGCTCGTATTAGGGGAACATCATATATCCCTAGAAACTTGGCAAAACGAACCAAAACCAAAGAAGAAGAAACGAGCGAGTCGGAATAAGATAGTTGTATTCGTGTGGTGTAATATATGTAATATAGTGTTCTTATGCTTTATGATATATGTAAAAATTGCTTGTATTAATAAGTATTTTTTTTATGAATCTAACTCTTGTCTATTTTACAGTTTAAAAACACAAAATGGATAGACAACTCAATATTTTAAGAGACCTACCCGGAGACATGATTGATGAAATCTTGTCTAGAGTCGGCCAGAATTCCTCGGCACAACTATTTAAGGCGAGATCAGTTTGTAAGACATTCGAAGAACGTTCCAAGAATGTCTTGGTTTATAAGAGACTTTCGTTTGAAAGATGGGGGATATCACATTGGGAAACCCATAAGTTACGATGTGTTTACTTTGATGCATATATTGCGGGGAACCCAAATGCTATTTTACGCAACGGGTTAAGAAATTATTTTGACTCAATATATCCGAATATTGGACTTCGTGATTTAGAAAAAGCGGCTAACATGCAACATAAAGAAGCATGTTATGCTTACGGATTAGTAATGTTCGCTTCTCACCAAAGTGAGAACAAGAACATCGGGCTACAACTATTAAACAAAACGTTTCCACAAGTGACGGAGTCGGTAATTGGGGTAAGAAATGAGGTTTTTAGATTATTACGGGACTGTTGGACATTACGTAACCCTCATCCCTTTGACGACGTTACAACATGCTGTCTTATCAACGGCCATAACGGTTATGTTGCACAAGACCAAGGATGGGAAGTAGTCCTAGTAAAACCAGAATGCATGACTTATTTCTGGACGTATGAATTACGTGTCTTTATTGCCTTTGCTGAACGACTTGTGTACTAGCTAGAATTATCTTCACAACTATCTTGTATCAAAGTTATTGTGTGCTATATTTCATGCTTTATGTAAAATAAGCGGTATTGTAAGTTTGTAAAATATTGTATAAAAGTTTGAACGCGAAATATTATTATAATCAGTTTTTCATATAGAATTGTAGTAGTTGAATTGTATATTAGCTACTAAGTATGAACTTAACGGGTAGGTACTACCCGAATTTAAACTTATAAAACGCTAATATGAAGAAAAAGCTTTTATAAATGAGTTCATATTATGCTACGAAATACTATTAACTACTCTTAATATTCTGTATGATTAACTTGTTCCATTTAACTATTTTGAAGGAAATGGCACCGACTACTCGACACACCGTGAATATGAATGAAGAGGAATTCCATACTTTTCTAGCTTCAAACATAGCCGCAGTACAGGCTGCGCTACATACCAACAATAACCTTGGATCTAGCAGTACAGGAAATCGTGTAGGATGCACCTATAAAGAATTCACTGCCTGCAAACCTTTGGAATTTGATGGAACCGAAGGACCGATCGGATTGAAACGGTGGACCGAGAAGGTCGAATCGGTGTTTGCCATAAGTAAGTGTACTGAAGAGGACAAAGTAAAGTACGCTACGCATACCTTCACAGGTTCTGCGTTAACATGGTGGAATACCTATCTAGAGCAAGTGGGACAAGACGATGCGTACGCACTACCGTGGTCAGCATTCAAGCACTTGATGAACGAGAAGTACCGTCCCAGAACCGAGGTCAATAAGCTCAAGACAGAACTTAGAGGGTTACGAACCCAAGGATTTGATATTACCACGTACGAAAGACGATTCACAGAATTGTGCCTATTGTGTCCGGGAGCATTCGAAGATGAGGAAGAGAAGATCGACGCGTTTGTGAAAGGATTACCGGAAAGAATCCAAGAAGATATAAGTTCACACGAGCCCGCCTCCATACAACAGGCATGTAGAATGGCTCACAAACTCGTGAACCAAATTGAAGAAAGAATTAAAGAACATACTGCTGAAGAGGCCAATGTGAAGCAAGTCAAAAGAAAGTGGGAGGAAAACAGTGATAAGAATCACCAATACAACAACAACAACAGCAATTACAACAATAATCGCAACAATTATCCCAACAATCGCAACATCAATCGCAACTACAACAAACGGCCCAACAACAACAACAACAACAACAACTACAACAATCATCCCAACAACAATAATAACCGCAACAACAACAACAATCAGAAGCAGCTATGCCAAAGGTGTGAAAAGAATCACTCGGGGTTCTGCACCAAATTTTGCAACAAGTGTAAAAGAAATGGTCATAGCGCGGCGAAGTGTGAGGTCTACGGACCAGGGGTTAATAGAACGAAAGGAACAAATGGTGTCGGAACGAGTAATGGCGGAGCAAGTAGTGTCGGAGCAAGTTATGCCAATGTAGTTTGTTATAAATGTGGAAAACCGGGCCACATTATTAGAAATTGCCCGAACCAGGAGAACACGAATGGACAAGGCCGTAGAAGAGTTTTCAATATTAATGCGGCAGAGGCACAGGAAGACCCGGAGCTTGTTACGGGTACGTTTCTTATTGACAATAAATCTGCTTACGTTTTATTTGATTCGGGTGCGGATAGAAGCTATATGAGTAGAGATTTTTGTGCTAAATTAAGTTGTCCATTGACGCCTTTGGATAGTAAATTTTTACTCGAATTAGCAAATGGTAAATTAATTTCAGCAGATAATATATGTCGGAATCGAGAAATTAAACTGGTTAGCGAAACATTTAAGATTGATTTGATACCAGTAGAGTTAGGGAGTTTTGATGTGATAATCGGTATGGACTGGTTGAAAGAAGTGAAAGCGGAGATCGTTTGTTACAAAAATGTAATTCGCATTATACTAGAAAAAGGAAAACCCTTAATGGTGTACGGAGAAAAGGGCAACACGAAGCTACATCTTATTAGTAATTTGAAGGCACAAAAACTAATAAGAAAAGGTTGCTATGCTATTCTAGTACACGTCGAGAAAGTACAAACTGAAGAAAAGAGCATCAATGATGTTCCCGTCGCAAAAGAATTTCCTGATGTATTTCCGAAAGAATTACCGGGATTACCCCCACATCGATCCGTTGAATTTCAAATAGATCTTGTACCAGGAGCTGCACCAATAGCTCGTGCTCCTTACAGACTCGCACCCAGCGAGATGAAAGAACTACAAAGCCAATTACAAGAACTTTTAGAGCGTGGTTTCATTCGACCAAGCACATCACCGTGGGGAGCTCCTGTTTTGTTTGTCAAGAAGAAAGATGGTACATTCAGGTTGTGTATCGACTACCGAGAGTTGAACAAACTTACCATCAAGAACCGCTACCCACTATCGAGAATCGATGACTTATATGATCAACTACAAGGCTCGTCTGTTTATTCAAAGATTGACTTACGTTCCGGGTATCATCAAATGCGGGTGAAAGAAGATGATATTCCAAAGACTGCTTTCAGAACACGTTACGGTCATTACGAGTTTATGGTCATGCCGTTTGGTTTAACTAATGCACCAGCTGTGTTCATAGACCTTATGAACCGAGTGTGTGGACCATACCTTGACAAGTTTGTCATTGTTTTCATTGATGACATACTTATTTACTCAAAGAATGACCAAGAACACGGTGAACATTTGAGAAAGGTGTTAGAAGTATTGAGGAAGGAAGAATTGTACGCTAAGTTTTCAAAGTGTGCATTTTGGTTGAAAGAAGTTCAATTCCTCGGTCACATAGTGAACAAAGAAGGTATTAAGGTGGATCCGGCAAAGATAGAAACTGTTGAAAAGTGGGAAACCCCGAAAACTCCGAAACACATACGCCAGTTTTTAGGACTAGCTGGTTACTACAGAAGGTTCATCCAAGACTTTTCCAGAATAGCAAAACCCTTGACTGCATTAACGCATAAAGGGAAGAAATTTGAATGGAATGATGAACAAGAGAAAGCGTTTCAGTTATTGAAGAAAAAGCTAACTACGGCACCTATATTGTCATTGCCTGAAGGGAATGATGATTTTGTGATTTATTGTGATGCATCAAAGCAAGGTCTCGGTTGTGTATTAATGCAACGAACGAAGGTGATTGCTTATGCGTCTAGACAATTGAAGATTCACGAACAAAATTATACGACGCATGATTTGGAATTAGGCGCGGTTGTTTTTGCATTAAAGACTTGGAGGCACTACTTATATGGGGTCAAAAGTATTATATATACCGACCACAAAAGTCTTCAACACATATTTAATCAGAAACAACCGAATATGAGGCAGCGTAGGTGGATTAAATTATTGAAAGATTACGACTTTGAGATTCGTTACCACCCGGGGAAGGCAAATGTGGTAGCCGATGCCTTGAGCAGGAAGGACAGAGAACCCATTCGAGTAAAATCTATGAATATAATGATTCATAATAACCTTACTACTCAAATAAAGGAGGCGCAACAAGGAGTTTTAAAAGAGCGAAATTTAAAGGATGAAATACCCAAAGGATCGGAGAAGCATCTTAATATTCGGGAAGACGGAACCCGGTATAGGGCTGAAAGGATTTGGGTACCAAAATTTGGAGATATGAGAGAAATGGAACTTAGAGAAACTCATAAAACCAGATACTCAATACATCCTGGAACGGGGAAGATGTACAAGGATCTCAAGAAACATTTTTGGTGGCCGGGTATGAAAGCCGATGTTGCTAAATACGTGGGAGAATGTTTGACGTGTTCTAAGGTCAAAGCTGAGCATCAAAAACCATCAGGTCTACTTCAACAACCCGAAATCCCGGAATGGAAATGGGAAAACATTACCATGGATTTCATCACTAAATTGCCAAGGACTGCAAGTGGTTTTGATACTATTTGGGTAATAGTTGATCGTCTCACCAAATCAGCACACTTCCTGCCAATAAGAGAAGATGACAAGATGGAGAAGTTAGCACGACTGTATTTGAAGGAAGTCGTCTCCAGACATGGAATACCAATCTCTATTATCTCTGATAGGGATGGCAGATTTATTTCAAGATTCTGGCAGACATTACAGCAAGCATTAGGAACTCGTCTAGACATGAGTACTGCCTATCATCCACAAACTGATGGGTAGAGTGAAAGGACGATACAAATGCTTGAAGACATGCTACGAGCATGTGTTATTGATTTCGGAAACAGTTGGGATCGACATCTACCATTAGCAGAATTTTCCTACAACAACAGCTACCATTCAAGCATTGAGATGGCGCCGTTTGAAGCACTTTATGGTAGAAAGTGCAGGTCTCCGATTTGTTGGAGTGAAGTGGGAGATAGACAGATTACGGGTCCGGAGATTATACAAGAAACTACCGAGAAGATCATCCAAATTCAACAACGGTTGAAAACCGCCCAAAGTCGACAAAAGAGCTACGCTGACATTAAAAGAAAAGATATAGAATTTGAAATTGGAGAGATGGTCATGCTTAAAGTTGCACCTTGGAAAGGCGTTGTTCGATTTGGTAAACGAGGGAAATTAAATCCAAGGTATATTGGACCATTCAAGATTATTGATCGTGTCGGACCAGTAGCTTACCGACTTGAGTTACCTCAACAACTCGCAGCTGTACATAACACTTTCCACGTCTCGAATTTGAAGAAATGTTTTGCTAAAGAAGATCTCACTATTCCGTTAGATGAAATCCAAATCAACGAAAAACTCCAATTCATCGAAGAACCCGTCGAAATAATGGATCGTGAGGTTAAAAGACTTAAGCAAAACAAGATACCAATTGTTAAGGTTCGATGGAATGCTTATAGAGGACCCGAGTTCACCTGGGAGCGTGAAGATCAGATGAAGAAGAAATACCCGCATCTATTTCCAGAAGATTCGTCAACACCTTCAACAGCTTAAAATTTCGGGACGAAATTTATTTAACGGGTAGGTACTGTAGTGACCCGAACTTTTCCATGTTTATATATATTAATTGAGATTGATATTTACATGATTAAATGTTTCCAACATGTTAAGCAATCAAACTTGTTAAGACTTGATTAATTGAAATATGTTTCATATAGACAATTGACCACCCAAGTTGATCGGTGATTCACGAACGTTAAAACTTGTAAAAACTATATGATAACATATATATGGATATATATATATATATAGTTAACATGATACTATGATAAGAAAACATATCATAAAGTATATTAACAATGAACTACATATGTAAAAACAAGACTACTAACTTAATGATTTTTAAACGAGACATATATGTAACGATTATCGTTGTAAAGACATTTAATGTATATATATCATATTAAGAGATATTCATACATGATAATATCATGATAATATAATAATTTAAAATCTCATTTGATATTATAAATATTGGGTTAACAACATTTAACAAGATCGTTAACCTAAAGGTTTCAAAACAACACTTACATGTAACGACTAACGATGACTTAACGACTCAGTTAAAATATATATACATGTAGTGTTTTAATATGTATTTATACACTTTTGAAAGACTTCAATACACTTATCAAAATACTTCTACTTAACAAAAATGCTTACAATTACATCCTCGTTCAGTTTCATCAACAATTCTACTCGTATGCACCCGTATTCGTACTCGTACAATACACAGCTTTTAGATGTATGTACTATTGGTATATACACTCCAATGATCAGCTCTTAGCAGCCCATGTGAGTCACCTAACACATGTGGAAACCATCATTTGGCAACTAGCATGAAATATCTCATAAAATTACAAAAATATGAGTAATTATTCATGACTTATTTACATGAAAACAAAATTACATATCCTTTATATCTAATCCATACACCAACGACCAAAAACACCTACAAACACTTTCATTCTTTAATTTTTTTCATCTAATTGATCTCTCTCAAGTTCTATCTTCAAGTTCTAAGTGTTCTTCATAAATTCCAAAAGTTCTAGTTTCATAAAATCAAGAATACTTTCAAGTTTGCTAGCTCACTTCCAATCTTGTAAGGTGATCATCCAACCTTAAGAAATCTTTGTTTCTTACAGTAGGTTATCATTCTAATACAAGGTAATAATCATATTCAAACTTTGGTTCAATTTCTATAACTATAACAATCTTATTTCAAGTGATGATCTTACTTGAACTTGTTTTCGTGTCATGATTCTGCTTCAAGAACTTCGAGCCATCCAAGGATCCATTGAAGCTAGATCCATTTTTCACTTTTCCAGTAGGTTTATCCAAGGAAATTAAGGTAGTAATGATGTTCATAACATCATTCTATTCATACATATAAAGCTATCTTATTCGAAGGTTTAAACTTGTGATCACTAGAACATAGTTTAGTTAATTCTAAACTTGTTCGCAAACAAAAGTTAATCCTTCTAACTTGACTTTTAAAATCAACTAAACACATGTTCTATATCTATATGATATGCTAACTGAATGATTTAAAACCTGGAAACACGAAAAACACCGTAAAACCGGATTTACGCCGTCGTAGTAACACCGTGGGCTGTTTTGGGTTAGTTAATTAAAAACTATGATAAACTTTGATTTAAAAGTTGTTATTCTAAGAAAATGATTTTTATTATGAACATGAAACTATATCCAAAAATTATGGTTAAACTCAAAGTGGAAGTATGTTTTCTAAAATGGTCATCTAGACGTCGTTCTTTCGACTGAAATGACTACCTTTACAAAAACGACTTGTAACTTATTTTTCTGACTATAAACCTATACTTTTTCTGTTTAGATTCATAAAATAGAGTTCAATATGAAACCATAGCAATTTGATTCACTCAAAACAGATTTAAAATGAAGAAGTTATGGGTAAAACAAGATTTTATAATTTTTCTCATTTTAGCTACGTGAAAATTGGTAACAAATCTATTCCAACCATAACTTAATCAACTTGTATTGTATATTATGTAATCTTGAGATACCATAGACACGTATACAATGTTTCGACCTATCATGTCGACACATCTATATATATTTCGGAACAACCATAGACACTCTATATGTGAATGTTGGAGTTAGCTATACAGGGTTGAGGTTGATTCCAAAATATATATAGTTTGAGTTGTGATCAATACTGAGATACGTATACACTGGGTCGTGGATTGATTCAAGATAATATTTATCGATTTATTTCTGTACATCTAACTGTGGACAACTAGTTATAGGTTACTAACGAGGACAACTGACTTAATAAACTTAAAACATCAAAATATATTAAAAGTGTTGTAAATATATTTTGAACATACTTTAATATATATGTATATATTGTTATATGTTCGTGACTCAACAGTGGCCAAGTCTTACTTCCCGACGAAGTAAAAATCTGTGAAAGTGAGTTATAGTCCCACTTTTAAAATCTAATATTTTTGGAATGAGAATACATGCAGGTTTTATAAATGATTTACAAAATAGACACAAGTACGTGAAACTACATTCTATGGTTGAATTATCGAAATCGAATATGCCCCTTTTTATTAAGTCTGGTAATCTAAGAATTAGGGAACAGACACCCTAATTGACGCGAATCCTAAAGATAGATCTATTGGGCCTAACAAACCCCATCCAAAGTACCGGATGCTTTAGTACTTCGAAATTTATATCATATCCGAAGGGTGTCCCGGAATGATGGGGATATTCTTATATATGCATCTTGTTATTGTCGGTTACCAGGTGTTCACCATATGAATGATTTTTATCTCTATGTATGGGATGTGTATTGAAATATGAAATCTTGTGGTCTATTGTTACGATTTGATATATATAGGTTAAACCTATAACTCACCAACATTTTTTTGTTGACGTTTAAAGCATGTTTATTCTCAGGTGAATATTAAGAGCTTCCGCTGTTGCATACTAAAATAAGGACAAGATTTGGAGTCCATGTTTGTATGATATTGTGTAAAAACTGCATTCAAGAAACTGATTTCGATGTAACATATTTGTATTGTAAACCATTATGTAATGGTCGTGTGTAAACAGGATATTTTAGATTATCATTATTTGATAATCTACGTAAAGCTTTTTAAACCTTTATTTATGAAATAAAGGTTATGGTTTGTCTTAAAAATGAATGCAGTCTTTGAAAAACGTCTCATATAGAGGTCAAAACCTCGCAACGAAATCAATTAATATGGAACGTTTTTAATCAATAAGAACGGGACATTTCAGTAACGACCCGGATTTTTCCGATCATTTTATACCTATGAGATTAATATTTACATAAATTAAACCTTACCAACATGATAAGTAATCTAAATTGTTGAGATTTATGTTTTTAAAAAGAGTTTTACACAACGTTTGACCGTCCAATTTGACCGATGATATCACGAACTATATAACAAACGATAATTATACGTTTGTGTATATACATGTATTTATATATATTTAACATGATCTAAGAATGGTTTAACATCTTATTGTGTACTAATAACAATAAGTTATAAGTATACTTTGAGACTACTAACTTAAGTTTTCAAAATGATAACTATACGTAACGTTATTTGACATATATACCTTTAACCTATAATACTTACACAAGTATCGTATAAATATGTATTTAATCACTTTTAAAGGGCTTATATACTTAAAACAATATAAGTATATTTACAAAAGATAGCTATATTTGAATTCTCGTTCCGTTTCCTCAAAATTTCTACATGTATACCTAGAGTATATGTACTCGTATCATACCCAGCTCCTATACATATTTACTATTAGTATATACACATCACAATCACTTTATTAGCAGCCATGAGTCAGCCAATTTTGGATCTTAGCATGCATGATTAATCAATTTGGCATATTACAAGACTTTTGCACAATATTACAAATTTATACATCTTTTCACTACCATTTATACTCCATTCCAATTTCATTTTTACTACACATTTTCTCTAACCAAAAACACACTCTTAGGAACCTTAAGTGTTCTTCACAATCTCAGCAAATAACCATGAAGATCTAGCTTCAAAAACAAGCCTTAATCATCATAATAAATTCCTTACAAGAAAACTTCAATAATCCTTCCAAAAATACAAGTTTACTTCCAACCTTTTGATCCAACTCCACCACTCTTTTGGTTCTAAGATTTTTCTCATCTTTTACAATAACTTTGTCCAAGTAACTTGAGGTAGTAACCTTGTTCATAACCTTATTCGATTCATATTTATATAGCTATCTTATTTTGTGTTGTAAAATTTTAACAACAAGAACATAGTTTGAATGATTTCAAACTTGTTTGTAAACTAAATAGATCCTTCTAACTTAACTTTTAAAACACTTTAAGACCTGTAATATATCATAATGATATGCTAAATTAACAAGATATAACTTGGTTTTACAAAGAACATCTTAAAAACTGAATCTAATTCGTCGGAGTGCAACCGGGGGCTGTTTTGGGTTGCATAATTAAAATCCATCTTAAGCTTTGAATTGGAAGTTCATGTTCTGGAAAAATGATATTTCTTATGAATATGTTAACACATAAAATTTCATGGTTTAACTCAAAGTGTAAGTATTTTTAGAAAAATGATCATTAAATGTTGTTTTTATGATGGAAAATGACCACTTTCATAAGTTTCACCAAAGTTTGACCTATAACCTGTGATTTTGAATACAACCTAAGGTATTTTCAGTTCATATTCTTAAAATTTGACTCGATCCAAGGAAGTGGCAAGTTGAACCAACAAAAACGGAGTTGTAATGAAGAAACTACGACTAAAACAAGATCGGGTACCCGAAGCTAGTTTAGCTACGAAAATATTTGGAGAAAAATTAAATTAATCATATATTTCTAATTAATATGATATTTCATATATATTTACTTATGATTTGATTTTATATATTTCAGGACCACCCGTAAACAACACGAGAAGATTAATCATAAGACCTCATGATTGTACGCAACACGTCATTTGACAACACGGTACTTTATGTACGCAACACGTCTCTTGACAACATGGTACCATGGGTCGAGATTAATTCTGATCAATACGAATACGATGGGGTCTTTATTTATTTTATTGAGCAACTAATTGTGGACCACTAACATCGGACTGCTAACTACGGACTAAGAAAATATTAAAAGTATTAAAAGTGTGTATATATATATATATATATATATATATATATATATATATATATATACATATATATATATATATATATGTGTGTGTAACGATTAATTAAAAAGAAAATATGTTGATATATTATATATATGGTTAGGTTCGTGATATCTATCGGAGACCAAGTCGAATTAAATACCTTCAAGGCAAAAGTGAGTATATAGTCCCACTTTTAAACTCTAAATATTTCGGGATGAGAATACATGCATTTTATGATTTACGTTATGGACACAAGTGATTAAAAATATATATTCTACGTTGAGTTGTACCACTGGCATACTTCCCTGTAACTTGGTAACTATTATTTACATGAGGTATTGTAAACGCGAATTCTGTTGATAGATCTATCGGGCCTGACAACCCCAACCGGACTGGACGACCAGTATTCAACGGTTGCACAGTACTTCGTTTTGGTAACTACACTTGGTATGGTGTAGTAAGATTTCACAATAAAGGGAATATGCGATGTTGATTAAATGTTAAGTATGGTTATCAAGTGCTCAACAACTTAGAATATTTTTATTAAAATGTTTATATATGAAATCTTGTGGTCTATATTCATAACGCTGCCGGCATTAAACCTATATCTCACCAACTTTATGTTGACGTTTTAAGAATGTTTATTCTCAGGTGATAACTAAAAGCTTCCAATGCAACATGTTGAATTTAAGCAAGATCTTGAGTATGCATATTTGTGTCAAAAATAAAACTGCATATCGGAGGATTTGTAATGTAAAATATGTTGGAAGTCGTATTGTTATTTTCACATGTAAAGTTTGTAAGTCTAAGATTATCACTAAACGATAATCATTATTAAGTTGTTTAAACCTTGTATTTGTAATAAAAGCTATGGTTTGTATTGTAAAAACGAATGCAGTTTTTGAAAAATGTCGCATATAGAGGTCAATACCTTGCGATGAAATCATATGTTATTGTAATCGTCCCTATGGTTAAGGTCGGGTGATGACATGTGGTATCAGAGCGTTGGTCTTAGAGAACCAGAAAATTTGCATTAGTGTGTCTTATCGAGTTTGTTAGGATGCATTAGTGAGTCTGGACTTTGATCGTGTTTGATTTCGAAAACTATTGCTTATCCTTGTTGGTTAAAAAAAATTAATATGTAAATATTATGTGGTACTAACGTGCTCGTTGTTATGTAATAGATGTCTGGCTTAGAACTTGTTATCATATTCAGCGACTCCGAACTAGAATCTTCAGATGGTGTTCCAGTCATTAACCTATCCGATGATGAAAACGACACCTTTGGGGAAGACTCACAAGTTCCGGATGAATCAATTGAAGAGGAACTGGAAAGTGATCCTGAGGAGGAAGAAATACAGGAAATTACGAAAGACAAGTTCAAACGAGGAAAGAAACGAAAGGCTACTGAAATGGAAAATCCAAATCCCGAGTCTAGAGAGGATGTTGTGGCACCAACTCCACCAGATACTTCCACACCTATTCCCGCTATTCCTATTAGTTCTATCCCGACATCCAGTTCTTCGGTTCCTCAGCCAAAACGCAGGGAGACAACCAAGATAACCTTTAAGCGATTTCTTTGAACACAAACACTTTGGGTTAAATGATGCGCTGTTGTTTTAAACCATAGGATCATATAATGTTTTGTATAATATTACTAGTGTGGTTTGCTTAATGTTTGATGTAAGATAAGCATATGTAAAATAGTGAAGTGTGAAATGCAATAATTTTCCATGGTTGAGTATTATTTGGGTGATAGTAATTGATTTTCGTACTAAGCTATTAAGTATGAACTTTAACGGGTAGGTACTACCCTAGGTATAATTATAAAATGCTAATAAGAAGAAAAGGCTTTTATAATATTAACTGGTTCATATTATTAATAAGCTACGATGTACTGTAAATACATACTACATCTATAATATTCCATGTGAATAATTATTTTTTTTCCATTTTTATTGAAGATTATGGCGCGATTGAACCGAATGATGGAACAAGAAATCCAGGAACTCATCAATCAGCGAGTGAATGACAGAATGTTATGGGTCGAGGCTGCAAGAGGTGCTGCAGTTAACCCAAATCCTCGTGTGGGATGCACTTACAAAACTTTTCAAGGTTGCAAGCCCTCATCATTCAGTGGAACAGAAGGACCGGTCGGTTTAACCCGGTGGATCGAAAAGATTGAGTCTGTGTTTAAAATCAGTGGTTGTATAGAGAAGGACATGACCAAGTATGCATCGTGCACCTTACAAGATAGTGCACTCACGTGGTGCAAAAACTATGTGAAGGCCGTAGGAGGAGATGTAGCTTATGATACTCCCTGGAAAGAATTCAAAACAATGCTAATCAACTAGTATTATCCAAGGAACGATGTTAGAAAGTTGGAAGCTAAATTACGAAGCCTGAAAGTTGTTGGTACTGAACTCACCAACTACAATCAGCGATTCATGGAATTAGCTTTGCTATGTCCCGAATTAGTACCAACTGAAGAACGGAAGATTGAACTGTACAAAGACGGTTTGCCTAAAAAGGTCAAGGCAAATGTTACAGCATTCAAACCCAAGACTATTCATGAAGCTATCACCATGGCGAATGAGTTGATGGACCAGATTATTCTAGATAAGAACACCGATGTCAAGACATCGGGAAACAAAAGAAAGTGGGAAGGTAATCATCAACAATCCAACAAGAAACAAGAAACCACGCAAGGTGCGGGTAGCGGTTCGAACTCAGGTTACAAGGGACGAAATCCTTTATGTAACAGATGCCACAAACATCAATCTGGTTATTGTAATGTGGTGTGCAACAATTGTAATCGAAAAGGTCATCTTGCTGAAGATTGTAGGGTTCCCGCTACAAATACAAACGGTACCAAGACTCCTGCCACCAATGCAAATAGAACTGCCTTGGCCACTGTTACTTGTTATGGGTGTGGGAAACAAGGTCATTATAAGAGTCAGTGCCCGAATCCAGAGAAGAATAACGGATCTGCACGTGGAAGAGCATTTGTTATTAATGCTAGAGAGGCGTGCGAAGACCCGGAGCTTGTTACGGGTACGTTTACCATTAATAACTTATCCGCATCTATTATATTTGATACTGGTGCCGATAGAAGTTACGTGTGTAGAGACTTTCACGCTAAATTGAATTGTTCATCATTACCTCAAGATGCTAAGTACATGATTGAGTTAGCTAATGGTAAACTAATTAAAGCCGATAAAATTTGCGGTGATTTTAAAATAAATTTAGCCGGAGAAACATTTAAGATTGATTTGACACCCGTAGAATTAGGAAGTTTTGATGTAATAGTCAGCATGGACTGGATGTCCAAAATAGGAGCTGAAGTTGTGTGCGCCAAGAAGGCAATTCGCATTCCTCGTAAGGATAAAACGCCAGTAATGATTTATGGAGAGAAGGGTAACTCAAAGCTAAAACTCATTAGTTGTTTGAAAGCTCAAAAGTGCTTGAATAAAGGGTGTTATGCTATCTTAGCACATGTTAATAAAGTCAAAACGAAGGAAAAAGTGAAGAGCATCAATGGCGTGCCTGTGGCAAGAGATTTTCCTGAAGTCTTTCCGGAAGAGTTGCTGGGATTACCTCCATTTAGATCTGTAGAATTTTAAATAGATCTAGTACCAGGAGCTGCACCAGTGGCTCGTGCTCCATATAGACTTGCACCATCTGAGTTAAAAGAACTTCAGAGTCAGTTAAAAGAATAATTGGACCGTGGATTCATACGACCAAGTACTTCACCGTGGGGAGCTCCGATTTTATTCGTCAAGAAGAATGACGGATCTTTTCGAATGTGTATAGATTATTGTGAATTAAATAAGTTAACTATCAAGAATCGGTATCCACTACCGAGAATTCATGACTTATTTGATCAATTGCAAGGATCATGTGTTTACTCGAAAATCGACCTAAGGTATCATCAACTACGCGTCAAAGAAGAAGATATTCCGAAAACTACTTTTCGGACACGCTACGGTCATTATGAATTTTTGGTCATGCTGTTTGGATTAACGAATACGCCAGCTGTATTCATGGACCTCATGAATCGAGTTTGTAGTCCGTATTTAGATAAGTTTGTTATCGTTTTCATTGACGATATTCTTATCTATTCCAAGAGTGAGCATGAGCATGAACAACATTTAAGATTGGTATTAGAATTGTTAAGAAAAGAACAATTATACGCCAAATTTTCTAAGTGTGCGTTTTGGTTGAAAGAAGTGCAATTTCTTGGCCATGTTGTTAGTAGCAAAGGAATTCAGGTTGACCTAGCTAAAATTGAGGCCATTGAAAAATGGGAGACTCCTAAGACACCAACGCAGATACGCCAATTTTTGGGTTTAGCTGGTTATTATAGAAGGTTTATTCAAGATTTTTCCCGAATAGCTAAACCATTAATAGCGTTAACGCAAAAAGGAAAGAAGTACGAATGGACCTCTGAGCAGGAGAGTGCATTTCAATTACTGAAGAAGAAGTTGACTACGACGCCTATTTTATCGTTACCTGAAGGGAACGATGATTTTGAGATATATTGTGATGCTTCACGACAAGGTTTTGGTTGCGTCCTTATGCAACAGAAGAGAGTTATAGCATACACATCCCGACAATTGAAGATTCACGAGTGGAGTTATACGACGCATGATTTAGAATTGGGAGCAGTAGTGTTTGCATTGAAGATATGGAGACACTATTTATATGGGGTTAAATGCACTGTGTTTACTGATCATAAAAGCCTTCAACATATTTTTGATCAGAAATAGCTGAACATGAGGCAACGTAGGTGGGTCGAGCTGATAAACGACTATGATTGTGAGATTCGCTATCATCCCGGGAAAACGAATGTAGTGGCCGATGCTCTAAGCAGAAAGGAACGGGAACCAATTTGAGTACGAGCAATGAACATAAAAATTTGCATGAATCTCAACTCACAAATCAAAGAGGCTCAACGAGAAGCCCTTACTAAAGAAAACATAGGAAATGAAATAATGAAAAAGTATGAGAAGCAACTCGTTATACGGGAAGATGGAATTCGATATTTTGCAAACCGTATTTGGGTACCGAAGTTGGGTGGATTAAGGAAGTTGATATTGAATGAGGCACATAAGACAAGATACTCGATACATCCGGGAGTTGGAAAGATGTATCAAGATCTTAAGACGCATTATTGGTGGTCTAATGTAAAGACAGATGTTGCAACATATGTTGGGGAATGTTTAACTTGTTCCAAAGTCAAAGCAGAACACCAGAAGCCGTCAGGGTTACTTCAACAACCAGAAATCCCAGAATGGAGATGGGACGGTATTACCATGGATTTCATCACAAAGTTACCTAAGACTGCCTGGGGTTATGACACCATTTGGGTAATAGTTGATCGTCTCACCAAATATGCACATTTCTTGCCTATAAAGGAAAAGGATAGAATGGAGAAACTATTACGATTATACATAAAGGAAATTGTTTCAAGGCATAGAATACCTATTTCCATTATATCCGATCGTGATAGTAGATTTACATCAAAGTTTTGGCAATCACTACAGGAGGCCCTGGGAACTCGTTTGGATATGAGCACCGCATATCATCCACAAACTGACGGGCAGAGTGAAAGAACAATTCAGACTCTTGAAGACATGCTCAGGGCATGTGTGATCGATTTTGGAAACAGATGGGATAAATATCTACCATTAGCAGAATTCTCGTATAATAACAGTTATCATGCGAGCATTAAAGCTGCACCATTCGAAGCACTGTATGGAAGGAAGTGTAGATCCCCTATCTGTTGGAATGAAGTAGGAGATCGACAATTAACTGGTCCCGAGATCATACACGAAACGACTGAGAAGATAGTACAAATCAAGGAGAGATTGAAAACAGCCCGTAGTCGCCAAAAGAGCTACGCCGATGTCCGAAGGAAACCATTAGAGTTTCAGATCGATGACATGGTTATGTTAAAGGTGTCACCTTGGAAAGGTGTAATACGTTTCGGTAAAAGGGGTAAACTGAACCCAAGGTATGTAGGCCCGTTTAAGATCATCGAACGCATTGGACCGGTAGCTTATCGACTCGAGTTACCGCAATAACTCGCCGGAGTACATAATACATTTCACGTATCAAACCTTAAGAAATGTCTTGCAAAGGAAGATCTCACCATTCCTCTTGAAGAAATCCAAGTCGAAGAGAAACTACAATTCATAGAAGAACCAGTCGAAATCATGGACCGTGAAGTTAAAAAACTCAAGCAGAGCAACATACCGATCGTTAAGGTTCGTTGGAATGCTCGAAGGGGTCCCGAGTTTACTTGGGAACGAGAGGATCAGATGAAACGAAAGTTATAACAACCCGTCCTTATCCACCTGGATGAAGTCATCAACATTTGGTCCCATTGCGATGATCGACTCCAGGTAATGTCCTTAAAATGAGCAAATGCACAGCGGAAGACTTAATTCGTACCTGAGAATAAACATGCTTAAAAGTATCAACCAAAAGGTTGGTGAGTTCATAGGTTTATCATAACAATCTTTTCAATATATTAATAGACCACAAGATTTCATTATTTATAAACATAATACACTCGCAAGTGTATGTAAAGCATTCTAAGTGGTTGAGCACTTGGTAACCATACTTAACATTTAATCACGTCGCATATTCCCTTTATTATGAAATCTCACTACACCGTACCAAGTGTAGTCACCGAAACGAAGTACTGTGCAACCGTTGAATACTGGTCTTCCAGTCCGGTTGGGGTTGTCAGGCCCGATAGATCTATCAACAGGATTCGCGTTTACAATACCCATGTAAATAGTAGTTACCAAGCTATAGGGAAGTATGCCAGTGGTACAACTCAACGTAGAATGTATTTTTAAGTACCTGTGTCTATTTCGTAAATATTTATAAAAGCAGTGCATGTATTCTCAGTCCAAAAATATATATTGCAAAAGCAATTAAAAAGGGAGCAAATGAAACTCACCTAATGTATTTTGTAGTAAAAATACATAAAACGACATTGAACAATTATAGGGTTGACCTCGGATTCACGAACCTATAACATTTATATATATTAACACGTATAATAAACATATAAGGGTATTCAACTCAGTTTATATATATATATATATATATATATATATATATATATATATATATATATTTTATAATATAATTCTTATTTAAAACATTAATGTATTTATTATTTCAAATTTTGTATATATCTATACATGTTATTTTTATATTAAAATAGAGTTTAGGTATACTTATGATATATATATATAATAACTATATATATTTTTTTATACATATCTTTTATTTGTTGAAATAATAATTATGATAATACTAAATAATGATAGTAATACTAATAGTTAAATTTCATAATGATATATAATAATAATAATAACAATAATAATAATAGTAATAATAATAATAATAATAACATTTCATTATATTAATGTTAGTATTTAAATTTAATAATAATAATAATGGAAATGGGAAAAATGTATACCCTCCTAAAAAGAAATGTTTCATATGGGACACGAACCCAAGACCTCTCGCTCACAGATGACTCTCTAGACCATGGCTCTGCTGCTTACATTTCTGTTAAGGTCTACTGTATAACTTAAATATACTTAATCTGTATCTAAACTGTTTCTCATTCCTCTTCTTTTCTTTTTTTTTAACCAGAACAAACAAAAGGATAGTGGGCTTCGGTCCATGTTTCACCATAAGCCCAAGACTAGCTTCATCCAAGAGTATTCGTTTGGCCCTAAAAGGAATAGGGTTTCGGTGTCCAGATGAAACACGAACATTGCAGAAGTCGAGAAAAACAGCAAATCAGATCACGATATGGTTTTGGTTCTTCATTATCAATTATGAGTTTTCTTCATCTACTTCCATCATCATCATCATTCATCACCTCGTTTCCATAATAGTTTATGTTTCTTCATCATCGTAACAGTACAAAGATGGCCAAACAGTAACAGTTAAATGTTTTGTTGGATTGATTTCGAACTGCAGGTGTTGTTTAGCTTTCATCCGATTAAACCAGAAACTGGAATCATAAACTTGCAGCTGCAGTAGCATTCCATCGACTTCAATGGTTAAATAGGTGGTGTTCTTGGTGGTGATATTCAAGAGAGAGAAAAGAGAGGTTTGATGGTTTTGTGTTGTTCGATCTGTCAACAGAAAGTGAAAACCGTGTTGAGCAGTTTACGGTGAGAATTTGGTGATGGTGGCTGTAAAGTGCCACGATGGTGATGATCAAAGTTGAGGGTGGTTGATTGTGGTGGTGGCGATGGTTTCTTTGTACACAATTTAGGAGAGAGAGAGACAGAACCAGATGACGGTTGTTGATGGTGGTTATCAAAGTTGAAGATGGTGATGGTACATAGCCGATATCGTGTTGTTTTGTTGAGTTGGTGTTCGACAAAATGTAAAAGAAATCGGAAAACAGAAGGAAAAGTGTGTATGATGTATTCATTCGGTGTATATGTATATATATAGAGATTGAAGAAGAAAGGGAGGGTGGTGGTTGTTCGAGGGTGACGGTCGAAGGTTAAGGTGGTCGTGGTAGCCGGGTTTCAAGTGATGGTGGTTGATGTGTGTTTATGGTGACGGATAGAAGTGGTGATTTAGGGTAGTCTATGGTGAGGGTGCCCGTTGAGATGGTTTTGTATCCAAGACCCATCTTAGTTTGGCTCATCAATTAACACAATAAAAGAGAGATAGAGCAACAAATGTTTGTGGGTTTCTTCTAAAATTTCCAGTGCTTGTAGGATACATATAAATGTGGGTATATAACTAAGTGGAATTGAAAAGGCACAATCATCAATCAATCAAGCACAGTCATTCTAATTTTTAAATAAATTCTTCAATCAGTACATAATAATAATAAATTTAGAACGTGTCAAATGGTTGTCACGAGAATAATTAATATCAGCCGACACTTCCATAGGGATGATATATCGTGTCCATTGCTAAACAGTTAAAATATAAAAGTTCTCCTAAAAATCCCAAATTTTTAGATTAAGCATATTTAATTATTTCACTCATTACCTGTTTGAAACCTGATCAAAAAAGTTCGAAAATAATTTATTTTCTGTTCTGATTTATATGTACGGTGTACTAATATTTTAACTTAAAAAGATAAAAATATTTTTAACAAATCTAGAATCTTTGTAATCAATTTACACTTCATCTTTTATTTTAATCTTTCATGAACATGTATTACATCTATATTAAAACTAACGAAACGTCAACCGACTGTTACTGACGTTTATTAATTAGGCTCGAAAACAGTTATTTTCCATATACTAAATGTATATATAAATACATTCTAATATCAGGTTCTATTATAGAACTAAAGATATATATATATATATATATATATATATATATATATATATATATATATATATATATATATATATATATATATATATATATATATATATATATATATATATATTTACAAATAGTTGTTCGTGAATCGTTGAGAACAGTCGAAGGTCAATTGAATATATGAAATAGTTCAAAATTTTTGAGACTCAACCTTACAGACTTTGCTTATTGTGTCAAGAATATTAAATCGTATCGAGAGTTTCGTTTAAAATTAGTCGGAATTTTCCGGGTCGTGACAGTACCTACCCGTTAAAGAAATTTCGTCCCGAAATTTGATCGAGATCGTCATGACTAACACTAAAAATGTTTTCATGACGAATATGAGTTGATAAATAGAGTTTTATCATTATTGATTAATATAGATAAAACGATTCGATCAAGTGAAGCGTACGAGTGAAGCTATCACAAAAGAGTGAAAAGTTTCGTCTTAACTTTTGACGTAGTCACGGTGGATTTCTGGAATTCAAGAAATTGAAGGAAATCTTCTATTCAGAAAGAAAATGAAATAGCACGATTTATTAGCAAACTGTTGGAATTACGGAAGAACAGAAATATCAAGGAAATATTTCCGTGATATGCTTAGAAATTAAGTAGAATGAAAGAGTTATGTAACATGGCACATGATGAGGGTATGATCTGTAATCATCATCACGTTCCATTAAAAATTTAGCATGACTTACTGTAATATAACTACGTTGGCCCGACGTCATTATATTATACTAACTCATGCTTCAATTCCCAACACTACTCCAGAAATCATTCATAGTTTAAACTCGAATTTTAAAGAACTTCAGAAACTAAAATAGTTTCCGTTATGATGTAACATAGATAGCACGAGGAGATAAATAATTTATGACAAGAAGAGTTATGAAAATATTCTCAGAAATATCGAAGATATTTATGATGATATTTTGGAATTTCTAAGTTCGAAGGTTGATGAAGAAAGATTTTACACAAGATTTAACATGACTTTGGGGCAAGATAATTGATGAAGATTTCATTGGATCCAGAATTACCTGGATTCTTTGAACATAGAGTTTGGTCCTTGTATTTGTTCTTTGTTTCCTTCATGGTGTGCTCAATCCGATTTTCAGTACTAAATTTTCTATCGAGCATTCCAAACACTTCCTTCTTTATCATCAACTTTTGGCCATTAAGACCATCTACAACATGCTGCTTCATCAGTATTTTCAAAGTTAATGGATCTGGATCATCGGTTATCAAACCGAAGTGGTTTCAGGAGAATTGTGTTTTTAGATGATTAAACGCTGATGATAATATGGTGGAATATAAAAGGTTTTCCGGTAACGAAGGCGAAAAGACTATGTATATATCACAGTTATAATAAGGTTAGTCTGACTGAAAAGTCGAAGTTGACTTGCTAGAGCTATGACAAAAATTGCTACCTTGAAAAGGGATTGCAAACTATTTTGGGTAATAATAACACTAAAGGAATTAGCACAGCTACGTATTAAACGTTTACCCAGTTTCCGATGGTTTTTCAGGTGCATAACTATATGCATCAATCTTTTCTTCTGTAAATGAAGTGCGGCTAGTTCATCCTCTCGATCGAGGTGTTTTCAAGAATTACGAAAGGTTTGAACGCAGATTGTAATCGTCAAGATACAAACGAGGTTTAAGATGAAATCAAGTGACAAACTTGAAGAATTGTTTAGTTTCATATGTTATAATCGATATTTTAATTCATTTTAATTGTCCAAAGTTAGTAGTCCAATAGTCCAATAGTTCATATATAGTTTAATATAACATTCGAATTAATTAATACGTATCGTGACCCGTGTACCGATCTCAGTATTGATCACAACTCAAACTATATATATATTTTGGAATCAACCTCAACCCTGTATAGATAACTCCGTCATTTGCATATAGAGTGTCTATGGTTGTTCCAAGATAGATATATAGATGGGTCAATATGATATGTCGAAACCTTGTATACGTGTCCCGTTATTTAAAGTGCGTAAAAGTAAATAACAGAAATTAAATGACGATAAATAAAATTGCGATAATTAAATTGCGATAAATAAAATGTAATCAGTTAGCTAGGAACAGTTAGCTGGAACAGTTAGCGTGGATTCTTAACAAAATTTCAATTAGTTAATTCATTTTTTTCTAACAAATTTTATTTTATCCAATGTTTTTTTCATTATGCCACTTGCTAGATTTTGATAAGTCAAAATCCAGTTATGAAATTGAATGAAAAGGGTTATTCTGCGGTGAACGGATACGTATATTGGTGGATGTAAGTAGGACAGTAAATGACTGTTGAATCAGATTCGAAGAATGTACATTGTAACTTATTAATGTGAAATCTAAATATTCCTCGAGTATTACCTACCCGTTAAAATATTTTCACCATTAACAGTTTGTACAAAAGAATTTTTAATTACAATCTTTATGAAAATATACTTGCATATATATTTTCTGCAGATGTAATCATGGATTTAATGAGTCAATAAGATATTAAACTCATTTGATTTATCGTTAGTACTAGATTACATAATCTCTAAAACTTTAGAAATTATATAATCGCCATGTCGAGCGAAGATAATCAATGTAGAACAATATGTAGAACGAATATAAAGTAGATAGAACGATACGTAGAACGATGATTATGCTAGAGGTACAGAATGAGATGTTGAGGCATGTGATGTTGAAACTTGGGTTGTTGGTGGTACTGTTGGTGCCGGTGATGTTGTTGGAGCTGTTAAGTTTTACACTATATTCTCCAAAGTCACTCCTCGAGCGCGAAGCTCGTTGTCTTCTTCTATTACTCCGGGATGATTGTCGGTCAGAACAAATGGATGAATAAGGTTGAGAATTTTTTTTAGATAGAAGATAATTGTGACGAGCTACCCTGGAGATGAGGCTAAAATGGTGTTTTGGATAGGTTCATCGGTAAGTGCTTCAGGTTCTTCACCGAGGGTGAATTCGGTCGGTGGAAGGAAAGGATCGCCTTCTTCTCGTCTCCATTGATTAAGTCAACCACGGATACATCAGATGAATTGGTGATGACTAACTGGTTGATCCATTCCAGTTACACTACTTTCGTAGCTTGAGTGGGACTCCATATCGGAATCCGAGGAGCTTGAACTAGTGGTGAGTTCCATTTTGCTCGGTTAGATAAAGAGTTTTTGGTATGAAATGAATTTCGGATATCGAATGATATTCTAATTACATAGAATATCTATATATAGTACAGAAGATCCCGTAGATTACGAAGGGATTTAAAGAAACGTGTTAGATAAAGTCTACAGTAACAGATATGCAAAGATATGAATTTATCTATACACTATCTATCAAATAAGTGCAGGAAGTCATGTCTAGACTTAGGAATGATAAGCAAGTAATTTTTCACTAGGAATGATAAACAATACTTATAATATGCAGCTAAGGTCGAAGTCCAGACTTGCTAATGCATCCTAACAACTATCAGTTAGACACACTAATGCAAGACCTGGTTCGCTAGGACCAACGCTCTGATACCAACTATAACAACCCGTCCTTATCCACCTGGATGAAGTCATCAACATTTGGTCCCTTTGCGATGATCGACTCCAAGTAATGTCCTTAAAATGAGCAAATGCACACCGGAAGACTTAATTCGTACCTGAGAATAAACATGCTTAAAAGTATCAACCAAAAGGTTGGTGAGTTCATAGGTTTATCATAACAATCTTTTCAATATATTAATAGACCACAATTATTTCATTATTTATAAACATAATACACTCGCAAGTGTATGTAAAGCATTCTAAGTGGTTGAGCACTTGGTAACCATACTTAACATTTAATCACGTCGCATATTCCCTTTATTATAAAATCTCACTACACCGTACCAAGTGTAGTCACCGAAACGAAGTACTGTGCAACCGTTGAATACTGGTCGTCCAGTCCGGTTGGGGTTGTCAGGCCCGATAGATCTATCAACAGGATTCGCGTTTACAATACCCATGTAAATAGTAGTTACCAAGCTATAGGGAAGTATGCCAGTGGTACAACTCAACGTAGAATGTATTTTTAAGTACCTGTGTCTATTTCGTAAATATTTATAAAAGCAGTGCATGTATTCTCAGCCCAAAAATATATATTGCAAAAGTAATTAAAAAGGGAGCAAATGAAACTCACCTAATGTATTTTGTAGTAAAAATACATAGAACGACATTGAACAATTATAGGATTGACCTCGGATTCACGAACCTATAACATTTATATATATTAACACGTATAATAAACATATAAGGGTATTCAACTCAGTTTATATATATATATATATATATATATATATATATATATATATATATATATATATATATATATATATATATATATATATATATATATATAGATATATATATATATATATATATATATATATATATATATATATATATATATATAAATTTTATAATATAATTCTTATTTAAAACATTAATGTATTTATTATTTCAAATTTTGTATATATCTATACATGTTATTTTTATATTAAAATAGAGTTTAGGTATACTTATGATATATATATATATAATAACTATATATATTTTTTATAGATATCTTTTATTTGTTGAAATAATAATTATGATAATACTAAATAATGATAGTAATACTAATAGTTAAATTTCATAATGATATATAATAATAATAATAACAATAATAATAATAGTAATAATAATAATAATAACATTTCATTATATTAATGTTAGTATTTAAATTTAATAATAATAATAATGGAAATGGGAAAAATGTATACCCTCTTAAAAAGAAATGTTTCATATGGGACTCGAACCCAAGACCTCTCGCTCACAGATGACTCTCTAGACCATGGCTCTGCTGCTTACGTTTCTGTTAAGGTCTACTGTATAACTTAAATATACTTAATCCGTATCTAAACTGTTTCTCATTCCTATTCTTTTCTTTTTTTTTAACCGGAACAAACAAAAGGATAGTGGGCTTCGGTCCATGTTTCACCATAAGCCCAAGACTAGCTTCATCCAAGAGTATTCGTTTGGCCCTAAAAGGAATAGGGTTTCGGTGTCCAGATGAAACACGAAAATTGCAGAAGTCGAGAAAAATAGCAAATCAGATCACGATATGGTTTTGGTTCTTCATTATCAATTATGAGTTTTCTTCATCTACTTCCATCATCATCATCATTCATCACCTCGTTTCCATAATAGTTTATGTTTCTTCATCATCGTAACAGTACAAAGATGGCCAAACAGTAACAGTTAAATGTTTTGTTGGATTGATTTCGAACTGCAGGTGTTGTTTAGCTTTCATCCGATTAAACCAGAAACTGGAATCATAAACTTACAGCTGCAGTAGCATTCCATCGACTTCAATGGTTAAATAGGTGGTGTTCTTGGTGGTGATATTCAAGAGAGAGAAAAGAGAGGTTTGATGGTTTTGTGTTGTTCGATCCGTCAACAGAAAGTGAAAACCGTGTTGAGCAGTTTACGGTGAGAATTTGGTAATGGTGGCTGTAAAGTGCAACGATGGTGATGATCAAAGTTGAGGGTGGCTGATTGTGGTGGTGGCGATGGTTTCTTTGTACACAATTTAGGAGAGAGAGAGAGACAGAACCAGATGACGGTTGTTGATGGTGGTTATCAAAGTTGAAGATGGTGATGGTACATAGCCGATATCGTGTTGTTTTGTTGAGTTGGTGTTCGACAGAATGTAAAAGAAATCGGAAAACAGAAGGAAAAGTGTGTATGATGTATTCATTCGGTGTATATGTATATATATAGAGATTGAAGAAGAAAGGGAGGGTGGTGGTTGTTCGAGGGTGACGGTCGAAGGTTAAGGGGGTCGTGGTAGCCGGGTTTCAAGTGATGGTGGTTGATGGGTGTTTATGGTGACGGATAGAAGTGGTGATTTAGGGTAGTCTATGGTGAGGGTGCCCGTTGAGATGGTTTTGTATCTAAGACCCATCTTAGTTTGGCTCATCAATTAACACAATAAAAGAGAGATAGAGTAACAAATGTTTGTGGGTTTCTTCTAAAATTTCCAGTGCTTGTAGGATACATATAAATGTGGGTATATAACTAAGTGGAATTAAAAAGGCACAATCATCAATCAATCAAGCACAGTCATTCTAATTTTTAAATAAATTCTTCAATCAGTACATAATAATAACAAATTTAGAACGTGTCAAATGGTTGTCAAGAGAATAATTAATATCAGCCGACACTTCCATAGGGATGATATATCGTGTCCATTACTAAACAGTTAAAATATAAAAGTTCTCCTAAAAATCCCAAATTTTTAGATTAAGCATATTTAATTATTTCACTCATTACCTGTTTGAAACCTGATCAAAAAGGTTCGAAAATTATTTATTTTCTGTTCCGATTTATATGTACGGTGTACTAATATTTTAACTTAAAAAGATAAAAATATTTTTAACAAATCTAGAATCTTTGTAATCAATTTACACTTCATCTTTTATTTTAATCTTTCATGAACATGTATTACATCTATATTAAAACTAACGAAATGTCAACTGAGTGTTACTGACGTTTATTAATTAGGCTCGAAAACAGTTATTTTCCATATACTAAATGTATATATAAATACATTCTAATATCAGGTTCTATTATAGAACTAAAGATATATATATATATATATATATATATATATATATATATATATATATATATATATATATATATATATATATATATATATATATATATATATATATATATATATATATATATATATATATATTTACAAATAGTTGTTCGTGAATCGTCGAGAACAGTCGAAGGTCAATTGAATATATGAAACAGTTCAAAATTTTTGAGACTCAACCTTACAGACTTTGCTTATTGTGTCAAGAATATTAAATCGTATCGAGAGTTTCGTTTAAAATTAGTCGGAATTTTCCGGGTCGTGACAAAAGTACCCACATTTGTTTCCCGAGAACGCAAAATAGGTACAATTTTAAAATTTCGGGACGAAATTTATTTAACGGGTAGGTACTGTAACGACCCGGATTTTTCCGATCATTTTATACCTATGAGGTTAATATTTACATAAATTAAACCTTACCAACATGATAAGTAATCTAAATTGTTGAGATTTATGTTTTTAAAAAGAGTTTTACACAACGTTTGACCGTCCAATTTGACCGATGATATCACGAACTATATAACAAACGATAATTATATGTTTGTGTATATATATGTATTTATATATATTTAACATGATCTAAGAATGGTTTAACATCTTATTGTGTACTAATAACAATAAGTTATAAGTATACTTTGAGACTACTAACTTAAGTTTTCAAAATGATAACTATACGTAACGTTATTTGACATATATACCTTTAACCTATAATACTTATACAAGTATCGTATAAATATGTATTTAATCACTTTTAAAGGGCTTATATACATAAAACAATATAAGTATATTTACAAAAGATAGCTATATTTGAATTCTCGTTCCGTTTCCTCAAAATTTCTACATGTATACCTAGAGTATATGTACTCGTATCATACCCAGCTCCTATACATATTTACTATTAGTATATACACATCACAATCACTTTATTAGCAGCCATGAGTCAGCCAATTTTGGATCTTAGCATGCATGATTAATCAATTTGGCATATTACAAGACTTTTGCACAATATTACAAATTTATACATCTTTTCACCACCATTTATACTCCATTCCAATTTCATTTTTACTACACATTTTCTCTAACCAAAAATACACTCTTAGGAACCTTAAGTGTTCTTCACAATCTCAGCAAATAACCATGAAGATCTAGCTTCAAAAACAAGCCTTAATCATCATAATAAATTCCTTACAAGAAAACTTCAATAATCCTTCCAAAAATACAAGTTTACTTCCAACCTTTTGATCCAACTCCACCACTCTTTTGGTTCTAAGATTTTTCTCATATTTTACAGTAACTTTGTCCAAGTAACTTGAGGTAGTAACCTTGTTCATAACCTTATTCGATTCATATTTATATAGCTATCTTATTTTGTGTTGTAAAATTTTAACAACAAGAACATAGTTTGAATGATTTCAAACTTGTTTGCAAACTAAATAGATCCTTCTAACTTAACTTTTAAAACACTTTAAGACCTGTAATATATCATAATGATATCCTAACTTAACAAGATATAACTTGGTTTTACAAAGAACATCTTAAAAACTGAATCTACGTCGTCGGAGTGCAAACGGGGGCTGTTTTGGGTTGGATAATTAAAAACCATCTTAAGCTTTGAATTGGAAGTTCATGTTCTGGAAAAATGATATTTCTTATGAATATGTTAACACATAAAAATTTCATGGTTTAACTCAAAGTGTTAGTATTTTTAGAAAAATGATCATTAAATGTTGTTTTTATGATGGAAAATGATCACTTTCATAAGTTTCACCAAAGTTTGACCTATAACCTGTGATTTCGAATACAACCTAAGGTATTTTCAGTTCATATTCTTAAAATTTGACTCGATCCAAGGAAGTGGCAAGTTGAACCAACAAAAACGGAGTTGTAATGAAGAAACTACGACTAAAACAAGATCGGGTACCCGAAGCTAGTTTAGCTACGAAAATATTTGGAGAAAAATTAAATTAATCATATATTTCTAATTAATATGATATTTCATATATATTTACTTATGATTTGATTTTATATATTTCAGGACCACCCGTAAACAACACGAGAAGATTAATCATAAGACCTCATGATTGTACGCAACACGTCATTTGACAACACGGTACTTTATGTACGCAACACGTCACTTGACAACATGGTACCATGGGTCGAGATTAATTCTGATCAATAAGAATACGATGGGGTCTTTATTTATTTTATTGAGAAACTAATTGTGGACCACTAACATCGGACTGCTAACTACGGACTAAGAAAATATTAAAAGTATTAAAAGTATATATATATATATATATATATATATATATATATATATATATATATATATATATATATAACGATTACTTAAAAAGAAAATATGTTGATATATTATATATATGGTTAGGTTCGTGATATCTATCGGAGACCAAGTCGAGTTAAATACCTTCAAGGCAAAAGTGAGTATATAGTCCCACTTTTAAACTCTAAATATTTCGGGATGAGAATACATGCATTTTATGATTTACGTTATGGACACAAGTGATTAAAAATATATATTCTACGTTGAGTTGTACCACTGGCATACTTCCCTGTAACTTGGTAACTATTATTTACATGAGGTATTGTAAACGCGAATTCTGTTGATAGATCTATCGGGCCTGACAACCCTAATCGGACTGGATGACCAGTATTCAACGGTTGCACAGTACTTCGTTTCGGTAACTACACTTGGTACGGTGTAGTAAGATTTCATAATAAAGGGAATATGCGACGTTGATTAAATGTTAAGTATGGTTATCAAGTGCTCAACAACTTAGAATATTTTTATTAAAATGTTTATATATGAAATCTTGTGGTCTATATTCATAACGCTGCCGGCATTAAACCTATATCTCACCAACTTTATGTTGAAGTTTTAAGAATGTTTATTCTCAGGTGATAACTAAAAGCTTCCGCTGCAACATGTTGAATTTAAGCAAGATCTTGAGTATGCATATTTGTGTCAAAAATAAAACTGCGTATCGGAGGATTTGTAATATAAAATATGTTGGAAGTCGTATTGTTATTATCACATGTAAAGTTTGTAAGTCTAAGATTATCGCTAAACGATAATCATTATTAAGTTGTTTAAACCTTGTATTTGTAATAAAAGCTATGGTTTGTATTGTAAAAACGAATGCAGTTTTTGACATATGGCCGGTTCATTTAGAACTTCTAATTCAGGATTTTCAAAAGGAGAAAGATGATCAGCGGCGAGATTTTCTGCTCCTCTTTTATCTCGGATTTCAATATCGAACTCTTGTAAGAGTAAGATCCAACGGATTAATCGTGGTTTGGCATCTTGTTTTGAAAATAGGTATCTAAGAGCAGAATGGTCAGTATAGACCACTGTTTTAGCTAGAACGAGATATGAACGAAATTTGTCAAAAGCAAAGACAATAGCAAGGAGTTCTTTTTCAGTAGTTGTGTAATTTGTTTGTGCTCCTTGTAACATCTTACTAGCATAATAAATAGGTTGAAATCGTTTTTCAATCCTTTGTCCTAAAACGGCTCCCATTGCAAAATCACTTGCATCGCACATAAGTTCAAACGGTAAATTCCAATTTGGTGTTATCATGATCGGCGCATTAGTGAGTTTTTCTTTAAGAATATTAAAAGATTTGATACATTCATCTGAAAAGATGAATGGAGCATCCTTTTCTAGGAGTTTATTCATAGGAGTGGCAATTTTAGAAAAATCTTTTATGAAACGTCGGTAAAAACCGGCATGCCCTAGAAAACTCCTAACTCCTCTAACATTGGTGGGATGTGGAAGTTTAGCAATTACATCTACTTTAGCTCTATCCACTTCAATTCCTTCCTTTAAAATTTTATGTCCAAAAATGATGCATTCTTTAACCATGAAATGGCATTTCTCCCAATTAAGAACTAGATTTAATTGTTCACATCTAATAAGCATTCGTTCAAGATTAACTAAACATGATTCAAAAGTATCACCGAAGACTGAAAAGTCATCCATGAAAACTTCCATACATTCTTCTATCATGTCGTGAAAAATCGCCATCATGCACCTTTGAAAGGTTGCAGGGGCGTTGCAAAGTCCAAATGGCATGCGTTTGTAAGCAAAAGTACCATAAGGGCACGTGAATGTGGTTTTCTCTTAATCCTCGGGTGCTATTGGAATTTGAAAATATCCGAAAAAACCATCAAGAAAACAATAGTAAATATTTCCGGCTAATCTTTCCAACATTTGATCAATAAAAGGTAAGGGAAAGTGATCTTTTCTGGTGGCGTCATTTAATTTTCTATAATCAATACAAACACGCCATCCTGTTACAGTCCTAGTAGGAATAAGCTCATTTTTCTCATTTGTGATGACAGTCATGCCACCCTTCTTAGGTACGCATTTGTAATGACCCGGAATTTTCCGACCAAATTATACTTATGAGATTAATATTTACATAAATTAAACCATACCAACATGATAAGCAATCCAAATTGTTGAGACTTGTGTTTTTGAAAAGAGTTTTACACAACGTTTGACCGTCCAATATGACCGATGATATCACGAACTATATAACATACGATAATTATACGTTTGTGTATATATATATATATATATATGTATCTATATATATTTAACATGATCTAAGGATGGTTTAACATCTCATTGTGTACTAATGACACTGAGTTATAAGTATATTTTGAAACTACTAACTTAAGTTTTCAAAACGATAACTATACGTAACATTCTTTGATATATATACTTATAATATATAATGCTTATACACGTATCGTATATATAAAGTATTTAATCACTTTTTAAGGACTTAAATACATAAAACAATATAATTATGTTCACAAAATATAGCTATATTTGAATTCTCGTTCCGTTTCCTCAAGATTTCTATACATATATCTAGGGTATATGTACCCGTATCATACCCAGCTTCTATACGTATTTACTATTGGTATATACACATCAAATCAACATCCTAATCAACATTATTACTGCCCTAGAAATGAGGTAACTAGGATTTGTCAAGTAGTATGAATTATTAGTAAGAAAGCAAAATTAGGAATCCTTTTCTTTCTTTATAAACTAAAAACGTTTTTATAAATGAACACCATTTCTTCACTCCATTTTCTCATACCTACACCCTCATTTCTCTCTCAAAATACTCCTAACTTCATACTTGATCATCTCCAAGCATTTTCCCCATCATTTAGCTTCAATTACAAGCCTTAAACACCATAAGAAAACTCTTTCAAGAACATATCAAAATAACCACCCATTTGAAGAAGTTTACTTCCAACCTTTTGATCTAACTCCACCACTCTTTGATTCCAAGATTATTTCTTATCTTTTGCAGTAACTTTGTCCAAGTAACTTGAGGTAGTAACCTTGTTCATAATCTTATTCAATTCATTATCATATAGCTATCTTATTTTGTAGTATAAAATTTTAACAACAAGAACATAGTTTGAATGATTTCAAACTTGTTCGCAAACTAAATAGATTCTTCTAACTTGACTTTTAAAACACTTCAAGACCTGTAATATATCATAATGATATGCTAACCTAACAAGATATAACTTGGTTTTACAAAGAACATCTCAAAAACTGAATCTACGTCGTCGGAGTGCAACCGGGGGCTGTTTTGGGTTGGATAATTAAAAACCATCTTGAACTTTGAAGTGGAAGTTCATGTTCTGGAAAAATGATATTTCTTATGAATATGTTAACACATAAAAATTTCATGGTTTAACTCAAAGTGTAAGTATTTTTAGAAAAATGATCATTAAATGTTGTTTTTATGATGAAAAATGATCACTTTCATAAGTTTCACCAAAGTTTGACCTATAACCTATGATTTCGAATAAAAACTAAGGTATTTTCAGTTCATATTCTTAAAATTTGACTCGATCCAAGGAAGTGGCAACTTGAACCAACAAAAACGGAGTTGTAATGAAGAAACTACGACTAAAACAAGATTGGGTATCCGAAGCTAGTTTAGCTACGAAAATATTTGGAGAAAAAGTAAATTAATCATATCTTTTCTAATTAATATGATATGTTATATATAATTACTTATGATTTGATTTTATATATTTCAGGACCACCCGTAAACAACACGAGAAGATTAATCATAAGACCTCATGATTGTACGCAACACGTCATTTGACAACACGGTACTTTATGTACGCAACACGTCATTTGACAACATGGTACCTTGGGTTGAGATTAATTCTGATCAATACGAATACGATGGGGTCATTATTTATTTTATTTAAGCAACTAATTGTGGACCACTAACATCGAACTGCTAACTACGGACTAAGAAAATATTAAAAGTATTAATAGTATATATATATGTAACGATTACTTAAAAAATAAAATATGTTGATATATTATATATATGGTTAGGTTCGTGATATCTATCGGAGACCAAGTCGAATTAAATACCTTCAAGGCAAAAGTGAGTTTCATTTGCTCCCTTTTATATATATTTTTGGGACTGAGAATACATGCGCTGTTTTTATAAATGTTTTACGAAATAGGCACAAGTACTAAAACTAATTCTACGTGTGCTTAAACCAGAAATATACCCTTAGCTTGGTAACATTAAACTACTTGTCTATGTATGGTAGGCGCGAATCCTAAAGATAGATCTATTGGGCCTGACAAACCCCATCCTGACTATGGGATGCTTTAGTACTTCGAGGTTATTTTAAACACACCTGATCTGGTGTACTTCAGATGGTAAAACATGAACGTTAAGGCTTGTTACCGGGTGCCTACAACTTATAGAATACTTTTATACACTTTTGAGTGTACATATATTTATAAACGGAAATCTTGTGGTCTATTAATATATTGAAATGATTGTTATGATAAACCTATGAACTCACCAACCTTTTGGTTGACACTTTAAAGCATGTTTATTCTCAGGTATTAAAGAAATCTTCCGCTGTGCATTAGCTCATTTTAAGGATATTACTTGGAGTCATTCATGGCATATTTTGAAAGACGTTGCATTCGAGTCATTGAGTTCATCAAGATTATTATTAAGTCAATTATAGTTGGATATATTATGAAATGGTGTGCATACCCTCAATTTTCGTTGTAAAGAAAGTTTGTCTTTTAAAAACGAATGCAATGTTTGTAAAATGTATCATATAGAGGTCAAATACCTCGCGATGTAATCAACTATTGTGAATCGTTTATAATGTATATGAACGGGTCCTTTCAGTTGGTATCAGAGCAGTGGTTGTAGCGAACCAGGTCTTGCATTAGTGTGTCTAACTAGTAGTTGTTAGGATGCATTAATGAGTCTGGACTTCGACCGTGTCTACATGTCAAAAGTTTTGCTTATCATTTCTAGTCGGAAATCATCTGCTTATCATCCTTAGGAAATTACCTGCTTATCATTCATAAGTCTAGACACATTTTACTGCATTTACTGCATTGATAGTGTATAGACGAATTCTTATCTTAGCATATCTGTTATTGCGAACTTTGAGTGATATCTTTTCAAAGATTCTCCGTAATTTACAGGATTTTAGAATTATATATACATATGTAAATTATGTATTGAAGAGTACCAAATCTAACTCCTATAATCTATTCCATACCAAAAATTCATTTTCCCCATTATATAAGATGGATTCCGCATCTAGTTCGAATTCTTCAGATTCCGACAGTTATGCCAATATGGATTTCCATTCGGGCTCCGAAAGCAGCGTCACCGGAATGGATCAACCAATTTCCCATCATCTATTCTAGATGAATTGGGGATGGGTTCGTAATATACTAAATCACTGGAGACAAGAAGAAGGTGATCCATTCCATCCACCAAATTGCCCTCTTGGCGATGAACCTGAAGCACTTACCGGCGAACCTATTCGAAACACCATTTTCTCTCTCATTTCTAGAGTATCTCGTCACGATTATATACTATCCCATATTACAAATCTTGTTCATTCGCTCGCTCCAACCACCAATCATCCCGGTGAACTAGCAGAAGTTAACGAACTTCGCGCTCGCGTGACGGCTTTGGAGAACATGGTGCGAAGGTTGCAAACACCAGCAGCAGCACCAGCAGCATAATCAGCACCACCATCAATAACATCAATAAAACCATCATCACCACTAACAAACAACATCCACATCACACGTCTCGACATCATAATCTGTCCCACAAACATCAACATCATACGCACCATAGATACCAAGGAGTACCAACAATAATGAACGATGAAGTATTGATCCATAACTTCATTGATGTTCTGCAAAGAATATGTGGTTTCAAAAAGTTTTAGAGATTTCTTATTCTAGCTCAAACCGAAAAGCAAATGAGATTAATATCATATTAACTCATTAAATTCATGATTTTATCTGAAGAAAATATATATGTATATATGTTTTCATAAAGATTGTAATTAAAAGTTCTTTTGTACAAAATATTAATGGTGAAATTTTTTTTTAACGGGTAGGTAATACCCGAGGAATAATTAGATTTCATCTTAATAAGTTACACTGTACATTCGTCGAAGCTGATTCAACAGTCATTTAATATCCTACTTACAACCACCAATATACGTATCCGTTCACCGCAGAATAACCATTTTCATTCAATTTCATATTTGGATTTTGACTTCCCAGAATCCAACAAGTGGCATATGAAGAAAACATATGACAAAATAAAATCTGTTAGAAACAAACAAATTAACTGAAGCATGGATTAGTATAATATAATGACACTTGATCAACGTCATTATATTACAGTAAGTCATGCTGAGTTTCCAATGAAGCATGATGATTCACAGTACCATCATCATGTGCCATTTACACGACTCTTACATTCTATCTAATCTCTAAACATATCAAGAGAATATTTTTCTGGATGACTCGGTCTTCTCCAGGGTATTCTAGTAATTTAACAAATCAAAATCGTTCTATTACCATTTTCTTCTTAGAGCATTAGCTATGTTCATTCTGAATTTCATATCTACAAATTCCGGACCATTACTCGCTTGACTCGAAGTCGGGAAGAGAAAACGAAAGCATGAAGCTCCGAAAAATAATGAAGAATATAAACTCCGATAATAACCCCGAAATTACAAACCGTGTATATCGATGCAGATAGCAATATAGAGACACGGGAGAATTAGAAACACTATAAACACAAGAGTATAGTAGAAGTAAATAGATTCTTCTGGTGGTAGATGAAAAAGAAGAATGACAGATATAAAAGTTAGGAGTATATCAAAAATCAGGACTGGATGGAGCATATTGATGAATGCTTTAAAGTAAGAATCAAGGGAGAAAGAATAGAAGGTATGAGTCGTGGAAAATAAGGAAACGAAGGGGTGAATTTATAGTGAAATATCCGACAGAGCAATCGAAACAGATTATTGCATATAATCAAAGAAGATCCTGATTTCCTTAATCACCAAAGAACCTAATCTTGTTACGTAAGATTCTCTTTAAATCCCTTAAATCCCGAAAATCAATCATATCTACGTCATCGGTTAAGAAGAATATATTTTACTCATCTTACTCTTTTACGATAGTCTCATTTATATTCTTCGCATAATCGAATTGTTTTATCTATATTACTCAATGATGATAAAACTCCATTATCACCTTATATTTGTCATGAAAACCTTCTTATTGTTATCCATAACAACCTCTATCAAATTTCGGGTACGAAATTTCTTTAACGAGTAGGTACTGTAATGACCCAGAATTTTCCGACCAAATTATACTTATGAGATTAATATTTACATAAATTAAACCATACCAACATGATAAGCAATCCAAATTGTTGAGACTTGTGTTTTTGAAAAGAGTTTTACTCAACGTTTGACCGTCCAATATGACCGATGATATCACGAACTATATAACATACGATAATTATACGTTTGTGTATATATATATGTATCTATATATATTTAACATGATCTAAGGATGGTTTAACATCTCATTGTGTACTAATGACAATGAGTTATAAGTATATTTTGAAACTACTAACTTAAGTTTTTAAAACGATAACTATACGTAACATTCTTTGATATATATACTTATAATATATAATGCTTATACATGTATCATATATATAAAGTATTTAATCACTTTTTAAGGACTTAAATACATAAAACAATATAATTATATTCACAAAAGATAGCTTTATTTGAATTCTCGTTCCGTTTCCTCAAGATTTCTATACGTATATCTACGGTATATGTACCCGTATCATACCCAGCTTCTATACGTATTTACTATTGGTATATACACATCAAATCAACATCTTAATCAACATTATTACTGCCCTAGATATGAGTTAACTAGGATTTCTCAAGTAGTATGAATTATTAGTAAGAAAACAAAATTAGGAATCCTTTTCTTTCTTTATAAACTAAAAACGTTTTTATAAATGAACACCATTTCTTCACTCCATTTTCTCATACCTACACCCTTATTTCTCTCTCAAAATACTCCTAACTTCATACTTGATCATCTCCAAGCATTTTTCCCATCATTTATGAAAGGACCCGTTCATATACATTATAAACGATTCACAATAGTTGATTACATCGCGAGGTATTTGACCTCTATATGATACGTTTTACAAACATTGCATTCGTTTTTAAAAGACAAACTTTCTTTACATCAAAAATTGACGGCATGCATGCCATTTCATATTACATCCAACTATAATTGACTTAATATTAATCTTGATGAACTCAACGACTCGAATGCAACGTCTTTCAAAGTATGTCATGAATGACTCCAAGTAATATCCTTAAAATGAGCTAATGCACAGCGGAAGATTTCTTTAATACCTGAGAATAAACATGCTTTAAAGTGTCAACCAAAAGGTTGGTGAGTTCATTAGTTTATCATAATCAATCAATTCCGTAATAGTAATAGACCACAAGATTTCAGTTTCCATAAATATTCGTACACTCTCAAGTGTATAAAAGTATTCTATAAGTTGTAGGCACCCGGTAACAAGCCTTAACATTCATGTTTTACCCTCTGAAGTACACCAGACCAGGTGTGTTTAATATAACTTCGAAGTACTAAAGCATCCCAAAGTCAGGATGGGGTTTGTCATGCCCAATAGATCTATCTTTAGGATTCGCGCCTACCATACATAGACAAGTAGTTTAATGTTACCAAGCTAAGGGTATATTTCTGGTTTAAACCCACGTAGAATTTGTTTTAGTACTTATGCCTATTTCGTAAAACATTTATAAAACAGCGCATGTATTCTCAGCCCAAAAATATATATTGCAAAAGCAATTAAAAAGGGAGCAAATGAAACTCACAATACTATATTTCGTAGCAATTATGTATATGACGGCACTGAACAAGTGCAGGGTTTGTCTTGGATTCATGAACTTATCAATATTGTGATTCAATATTGCAGGAAAGTACGTAGACGCAACGAAAATGATAAACGTTAGGTTGACCTGACGAGCAATACCCTCGAACAATACCCATAACCTCCATAGCTATAACCCATAATTTCCTTAGCTCTATCCCGTTTGAAAACTTATTTTGAAATCGTCTGAATATAACTCCGTCATAGTATTTTATGTATACTAATAATATCTTGAAATAATACTAAGTAAATATATATATGTAATTCGATTGAGAGAGTTTAGAGTAATATATTTTCAAGTTTCTATGAAATAATGAAACCTATTGAATTCTATTTATAATAGATTTTTGAATTATTAAAGTGAATTATTAAAGTATGAATTATTAAAGTGAATTATTAAAGTATGAATTATTAAATTGAATTATTAAAGTATGAATTATTAAAGTGAAGTATTAAAGTGAATTATTAAAGTATGAATTATTAAAGTGAATTATTAAAGTATGAATTATTAAAGTATGAATTATTAAAGTTAAAGTAAAGTAAAAGTAAAGTAAAGGTAAAGTTATAGTATAGTAAAAGTATAAAACTATGTACGTATAATACGTGTATTAATTTAAATCGTTATATATATATTTAATAAAATAAAATATAAATATCGTTATCTTTATCATACTGGTTAAGTAATGAGTTGTCAAAAGTGGTTCTAGATATTTATCAAAGTTATATACGTTTTAATAATAAAGTTCTTTTTAAACTGAAAACATTTTTGTACGCTTGAAACTAAATCGAGTACTTATAAATTTGGTTTTCCAAAATTAATTATATTCCAAATCATCCTTTAAAAAGGTTTTATCTATATCGTAAAACATTTTCAATATTATGAAAACTAATCATTATCTTACCAAAAGACACGAGACAATCATTGCAAAGCATGCATTAAAAGTTAAGCAGGAATCTCCACTAACTTTTGTCTAATTCTCGTTAATGAAACGTTTGTTCTTACTTGTAAATCACATTACCAAATATTCCGAATACCGCTAAAAAGAAATGATTTCTCAAATCAACGTGGACCCCATAACAGAGACTCGTAATCATAATTCAATGTATCTGATAATTTAATCATATGATATTATCTTTTAATTCCATCGATAAACATATTGAAACAAATACTTTTATGTAAAGTATTTTATATCTAATACTTTGTTAATGGTTTCAATTAATAAGTATATATTATATATACATATCAGTATACACATAAATGTTCGTGAATCGTTGAGCATAGTCAAAGGGTAATTGATTACATGAATATATATTTCAAAACTTTCGAGACTCAATATTACAGATTTTGCTTATCGTGTCGGAAACATATAAAGATTAAAGTTTAAATTTGATTGAAAATTTCCGGGTCATCACAGTACCTACCCGTTAAAGAAATTTCGTCCCGAAATTTGATCGAGGTCGTCATGGCTAACTATAAAAATTTTTTCATGGCGAATTAGAGTTGAAAATAGAGTTTTACCATCATTGAGTAATATAGATAAAGCAATTTGATTATACGAAGAGTATAAGTGAAGCTATCGTAAGAGAGTGAAATGAGTAAATGTAGAATCGTTTTAACTGATGACGTAGTTATGATTAATTTTCGGAATTCATGCGATTTAAAGAAAATCTTCGTAATAAGATTTGGTTCTTCGGCGATTTAGGAAATCAGGATCTTCTTTGATTAAATGCAATAATCTGTTTCGATTGACCTGTCGGATATTTTACTATAAATCCACCCCCTTCTTTTCCTTATTTTCCATATCTAACATCTTCTATTCTTTCTCCTCAATTCATTCTTTAAACATTCGTTAATATGCTCCATCCAGTACTGATTCTTGATATACTCCTAACTTTCATATCTGTCATTCTTCTCTTTCATCTACCACCGGAGGATTTTATTCACTTCTACTATTACCTTAGGGTTATAGTGTTTTTAATTTTCCCGTGCCTTTACGTGGCAATACGTATTGATATGTACGGTTTGTAATTTATGTGTTGTTGTCGAGCTTTATATTTTTTTTTATATTCAAGAGTTCCATACTTTTGTCTCCTCTTCCCGACTTCAAGTCAAGCGAATAATGGTCCGGAATTCGTAAGTATGGATTTTGAAATGAACATATTTAATGTTCTTAAGAAGGAAATCGTAATTGCACGATCTTGATTTGGTAAATTACCAGAATATCCGAAAAGATAGAACTATCAAGAAGATATGTTCTTAATATTTTTGGAAATCGGGTAGAATGTAAGAGTCGTGTAAATGGCACATGATGACGGTATGTTCTGTGAATCATCACGTTCCATTAAAAACTCAGCATGACTTACTGTAATATAATCACGTTGATCAAGTATCATTATATTATACTAACTCATGCTTCAGTTCCCAACACTACTTCAAAACATTCATATTTTAAACTCGAAGATTTCGGCATTTAGAACTAAAATAGTTTCTTTTATGATATAACACAGATAGCATGAAGAGGTAATGGTTTCAGGTAAGAATAGTTATGGAAATATCTTCAGAAATATGGAGGATATTTATAATGGAAGATATGATAATATCTTAGAATATTTAAGATAAGATGATGATGAAGAATATTGTCCATAAAGGTTTTAGAGTAAGGAGCAAGGTATTCGTTAATGACTTCATCAGAAACAGAATCATCAGGATTCTTTAAATACAGTGTTTGGTCCTTGTATTTGTCCTTGGTCTCCTTCATGGTCTACTCAATCCGTTTTTCAGTTCCAAACCTTCTCTTTTTCTCAGCTTTACCACCATACCATTCTTTATCATCAAACTTTTGACTGTTAAAGTCGTTTACAGTTTTTGCTGCTTCATCAGCATTTTGAGAACTAATTCGTAATTCAGGGTGTTTTTTAAAAACTTCACATTCAAAGTATGTAATTATTGGCGTTAGGCGTTATATGTATACATATAACTGTTAGCGTAGAATCGCTGCGAATTTCAAAATACTGATTACTGATTCCCAGTAGTTGGTATGACAATTATTGTTACAGGATGTAGGTGAGTACATGATGGGGTTTCAATGAATAAGTATAATGACTTTTCAGAGAGGTTTAAGTTGAAGTTTATTAAAGTTGTTGATAAGTTTACTGCTAATGTGGCGAGATATAAAAGGTTCCCCGGTAACAATGATGAAGGGGTAATTGTATAAACAATTGAAGGTGATTTGCTGGAGCCGTGACAAAACTGTCTACTTTGGAAAGATGTGGAAAATTTATATTTGGTAATAAATGTCAAAGGGTCTGACACGGATACGTGTTAAACTATAACTTTGGTTTCGAGAGCTTTTCAGGTGCATGACGGTGGGTAATGTGTGGTTGGATCATCATCTCACGCGTCTTCAGGAATTTCGAAGGGTTTGAACACATATGATGTTCTAGGATTTTGAATTTTACAATTATTCTTCTGGGTTCCATGAATAGAAATGATGTTCTAGTACAGTTTTGAAGTCAAAGTATAGTTTTGATAGGTCCAGGAATCTAAGAGTGATGATTTCGGTTATTTCTCGAATTGAATTCTGAAATTTCAAAATCAGAATATGTAATTAGATTCGAATGAGTATGGTTGTTTTGATTTCTATAAAAGAATGTGTATTGTTGTAAAAGTAGGGAGTATAGTTGATGATTGTTGAATCAGAATCGAAGAATGTAACATATTAATTGTGAATTTAAATATCCCTCGGGTATTACCTACCCGTTAAAAAAAATTCACGAGTAATGTTTTGTACCAGAGAATTTTATTACAATCTTTATGAAAATATATGTATATTTTCTTTCGATGTAATACAGATTTAATGAGTTAATATCATATTAAGCTCATTTGATTTTCGGCTTGAATTAGAAATGAATAATCTCTAAAACATTAGAGATTACATAATCTTCACAAAGTATTTCACTACTGTGATTAATACTTCATTATTTATTCTTATAGATATTTCCTTAGTGAACTATGCTGATGCTCATAGAACTCTTGCTAACTTCGCAAGATACGAATGTTGTTTTCTAGAAAGTTTCGAGTGCATCGAAGATGAAAGTGTAAAATCAAACATGTTGTTGAATGATACACTTGGTTTATTATGAAACCGAATGCATTTAATTGAAGCAGATATTGTAGTTAACGATGGTTAGGTTGTTAACGAAGTATGTACATCATAGCATATTAGTAATATGAATTTAACCGAGTAGTATCTACCCTTTTTCAATTCATACTCAATAGCTTAGTACGAAAGATTTATTATAGTTTCAGAATTCATATATATAAATATCTATAAATTCTTCAGAAAGAATGAGTTAATACTTCATAACTCGTTGATACAATATACGTGTTGTTGATTTGTGTGATATCCACAGTAATTTCTTGAACTGGCGGAGCTTATATGTTATAAGTGCTGCTAGTGCTGATGATGCTGGTACAACAAGTCTAGTTTGTAAATCGCACACCATTCTTGTCAGGGTTTCGATTCTTCTTTATATCATTTCTGTCCACTTATCTGATTTATGGTTAAGGCTGAAATAGATAATCTCTAAGACTTTAGAGATTACATAATCACCACAGAATGTTTCTCCGATCAATACTTCATCATTTGTTGTTGTTGGTACTCCTTGGTATTTATGGTGCATGTGATATTGATATCTGAGGTACAGGTTGTGATGTTGAGGCGTGTGATGCGGACGTGATTGTTGATGGTGGTAATGATACTGTTGGTGTTGATGATGGTGATACCGTTGATGCCGGTGATGCTACTGGTGCTTAGGGTATTGAGGCTTGCGATGTTGATGTTACTGGCGGTACTGGTTATGCTGCTGGTGCTGCTGATGGTGTTTGTAATCTTTGCACCATATGTTCCAGAGCCACTACTCGAGCGCGAAGTTCGTTAACTTCTGCTAGTACATCGGGATGATTGGCGGTTGGAGCGAGCGGAATAATAAGATTCATAATATGAGATAGTATATAATCGTGACGAGATACTCTAGCAATGAGTGAGAAAATGGTGTCTCGAATAGGTTCGCCGGTAAGTGCTTCAGGTTCATCGCCAAGAGGGCAATGTGGTGGATGGAAAGGATCGCCTTCTTCTTATCTCCAATGATTGAGTAGACTACGAACCCATCCCTAATTCATCCAGAATAGATGATGGGAGATTGGTTGATCCATTCCGGTGACGCTGCTTTCGGAGCTCAGGTAGATATTCATATCGGAATAGCAGTCGGAATCTGAGGAGTTCGAACTGGTTGAGAGATCCATCTCGTATGATCAGGGAAAGAATTTTTGGTATGAAATAGATTGTAGAATTTAGATTTGGTATTCTTCAATACATAACTTACATATGTGTATATAATACCAAAATCCCATAAATTACGGAGGAATCTTTGAAAGATGTTAGTTAAAGTTCACAGTAACAGATACGATAAGATATTAATTAGCAGATATGCTAATGTGTGAATTTGTCTATACACTATTTTGCAATAAATGCAGGAAAATGCGTCTAGACTTAAGAATGATAAGCAGGTAATTTCCTAAGGATGATAAGTAGATGATTTCCGACTAAAAATTATAAGCAAAACTTTTTACATGCAGACACGGTCGAAGTCCAGACTCACTAATGCATCTTAACGACTATCTGTTAGACACACTAATGTAAGACCTGGTTCGCTAAGACCACCGCTCTGATACCAACTGAAAGGACCCGTTCATATACATTATAAACGATTCACAATAGTTGATTACATCGCGAGGTATTTGACCTCTATATGATACGTTTTACAAACATTGCATTCGTTTTTAAAAGACAAACTTTCTTTACATCAAAAATTGATGGCATGCATGCCATTTCATATTACATCCAACTATAATTGACTTAATATTAATTTTGATGAACTCAACGACTCGAATGCAACGTCTTTCAAAGTATGTCATGAATGACTCCAGGTAATATCCTTAAAATGAGCTAATGCACAGCGGAAGATTTCTTTAATACCTGAGAATAAACATGCTTTAAAGTGTCAACCAAAAGGTTGGTGAGTTCATTAGTTTATCATAATCAATCATTTCCGTAATAGTAATAGACCACAAGATTTCAGTTTCCATAAATATTCGTACACTCGCAAGTGTATAAAAGTATTCTATAAGTTGTAGGCACCCGGTAACAAGCCTTAACGTTCATGTTTTACCCTCTGAAGTACACCAGACCAGGTGTGTTTAATATAACTTCGAAGTACTAAAGCATCCCATAGTCAGGTTGGGGTTTGTCATGCCCAATAGATCTATCTTTAGGATTCGCGCCTACCGTACATAGACAAGTAGTTTAATGTTACCAAGCTAAGGGTATATTTCTGGTTTAAACCCACGTAGAATTTGTTTTAGTACTTGTGCCTATTTCGTAAAACATTTATAAAACAGCGCATGTATTCTCAGTCCAAAAATATATATTGCAAAAGCAATTAAAAAGGGAGCAAATGAAACTCACAATACTGTATTTTGTATCAATTATGTATATGACGGCACTGAACAAGTGCAGGGTTTGTCTCGGATTCACGAACGTATCAATATTGTGATTCAATATTGCAGGAAAGTACGTAGACGCAACGAAAATGATAAACGTTAGGTTGACCTGACGAGCAATACCCTCGAACAATACCCATAACCTCCATAGCTATAACCCATAATTTCCTTAGCTCTATCCTGTTTGAAAACTAATTTTGAAATCGTCTGAATATAACTCCGTCGTAGTATTTTATGTATACTAATAATATCTTGAAATAATACTAAGTAAATATATATATGTAATTCGATTGAGAGAGTTTAGAGAAATATATTTCATGTTTCTATGAAATAATGAAACCTATTGAATTCTATTTATAATAGATTTTTGAATTATTAAAGTGAATTATTAAAGTATGAATTATTAAAGTGAATTATTAAAGTATGAATTATTAAATTGAATTATTAAAGTATGAATTATTAAAGTATGAATTATTAAAGTGAATTATTAAAGTAAATTATTAAAGTATGAATTATTAAAGTGAATTATTAAGGTATGAATTATTAAAGTGAATTATTAAAGTATGAATTATTAAAGTTAAAGTAAAGTAAAAGTAAAGTAAAGGTAAAGTTATAGTATAGTAAAAGTATAAAACTATGTACGTATAATACGTGTATTAATTTAAATCGTTATATATATATATTTAATAAAATAAAATATAAATATCGTTATCTTTATCATACTGGTTAAGTAATGAGTTGTCAAAAGTGGTTCTAGATATTTATCAAAGTTATATACGTTTTAATAATAAAGTTCTTTTTAAACTGAAAACGTTTTTGTACGCTTGAAACTAAATTGAGTACTTATAAATTTGGTTTTCCAAAATTAATTATATTCCAAATCATCCTTTAAAAAGGTTTTATCTATATCGTAAAACATTTTCAATATTATGAAAACTAATCATTATCTTACCAAAAGACACGAGACAATCATTGTAAAGCAAGCATTGAAAGTTAAGCAGGAATCTCCACTAACTTTTGTCTAATTCTCGTTAATGAAACTTTTGTTCTTACTTGTAAATCACATTACCAAATATTCCGAATACCGCTAAAAAGAAATGATTTCTCAAATCAACGTGGACCTCATAACAGAGACTCGTAATCATAATTCAATGTATCTGATAATTTAATCATATGATATTATCTTTTAATTCCATCGATAAACATATTGAAACAAATACTTTTATGTAAAGTATTTTATATCTAATACTTTGTTAATGTTTTCAATTAATAAGTATATATTATATATACATATCAGTATACACATAAATGTTCGTGAATCGTTGAGCATAGTCAAAGGGTAATTGATTACATGAATATATATTTCAAAACTTTCGAGGCTCAATATTACAGATTTTGCTTATCGTGTCGGAAACATATAAAGATTAAAGTTTAAATTTGATCGAAAATTTCCGGGTCATCACAATTTAGCTTCAATTACAAGCCTTAAACACCATAAGAAAACTCTTTCAAGAACATATCAAAATAACCACCCATTTGAAGAAGTTTACTTCCAACCTTTTGATCTAACTCCACCACTCTTTGATTCCAAGATTATTTCTTATCTTTTGCAGTAACTTTGTCCAAGTAACTTGAGGTAGTAACCTTGTTCATAATCTTATTCAATTCATATTCATATAGCGATCTTATTTTGTGGTATAAAATTTTAACAACAAGAACATAGTTTGAATGATTTCAAACTTGTTCGCAAACTAAATAGATCCTTCTAACTTGACTTTTAAAACACTTCAAGAACTGTAATATATCATAATGATATGCTAACCTAACAAGATATAACTTGGTTTTACAAAGAACATCTTAAAAACTTAATCTACGTAGTCGGAGTGCAACCGGGGGCTGTTTTGGGTTGGATAATTAAAAACCATCTTGAAATTTGAATTGGAAGTTCATGTTCTGGAAAAATGATATTTCTTATGAATATGTTAACACATAAAAATTTCATGGTTTAACTCAAAGTGTAAGTATTTTTAGAAAAATGATCATTAAATGTTGTTTTTATGATGGAAAATGATCACTTTCATAAGTTTCACCAAAGTTTGACCTATAACCTATGATTTCGAATAAAAACTAAGGTATTTTCAGTTCATATTCTTAAAATTTGACTCGATCCAAGGAAGTGGCAAGTTGAACCAACAAAAACGGAGTTGTAATGAAGAAACTACGACTAAAACAAGATTGGGTATCCGAAGCTAGTTTAACTACGAAAATATTTGGAGAAAAAGTAAATTAATCATATCTTTTCTAATTAATATGATATTTTATATATAATTACTTATGATTTGATTTTATATATTTCAGGACCACCCGTAAACAACACGAGAAGATTAATCATAAGACCTCATGATTGTACGCAACACGTCATTTGACAACACGGTACTTTATGTACGCAACACGTCATTTGACAACATGGTACCATGGGTCGAGATTAATTCTGATCAATACGAATACGATGGGGTCATTATTTATTTTATTTAAGCAACTAATTGTGGACCACTAACATCGGACTGCTAACTACGGACTAAGAAATATTAAAAGTATTAATAGTATATATATATATGTAACGATTACTTAAAAAAGAAAATATGTTGATATATTATATATATGGTTAGCATTATGATATCTATCGGAGACCAAGTCGAATTAAATACCTTCAAGGCAAAAGTGAGTTTCATTTGCTCCCTTTTATATATATTTTTGGGACTGAGAATACATGCGCTGTTTTTATAAATGTTTTACGAAATAGGCACAAGTACTAAAACTAATTCTACGTGGGTTTAAACCAAAAATATACCCTTAGCTTGGTAACATTAAACTACTTGTCTATGTATGGTAGGCGTGAATCCTAAAGATAGATCTATTGGGCCTGACAAACCCTATCCTGACTATGGGATGCTTTAGTACTTCGAGGTTATTTTAAACACACCTGATCTGGTGTACTTCAGAGGGTAAAACATGAACGTTAAGGCTTGTTACCGGGTGCCTACAACTTATAGAATACTTTTATACACTTGCGAGTGTACATATATTTATAAACGGAAATCTTGTGGTCTATTAATATATTGAAATGATTGTTAAGATAAACCTATGAACTCACCAACCTTTTGGTTGACACTTTAAAGCATGTTTATTCTCAGGTATTAAAGAAATCTTCCACTGTGCATTAGCTCATTTTAAGGATATTACTTGGAGTCATTCATGGCATATTTTGAAAGACGTTGCATTCGAGTCATTGAGTTCATCAAGATTATTATTAAGTCAATTATAGTTGGATATATTATGAAATGGTGTGCATACCGTCAATTTTTCGTTGTAAAGAAAGTTTGTCTTTTAAAAACGAATGCAATGTTTGTAAAATGTATCATATAGAGGTCAAATACCTCGCGATGTAATCAACTATTATGAATCGTTTATAATGTATATGAACGGGTCCTTTCAGCATTGAACTGGGCTTACCCATGGACTATCAGAGATTGGATAAATTAAACCTGCATCTAGCAGTTTAATAATTTCTTTTTTAACAACATCTTGCATATTAGGATTTAGTCTTCATTGGCGTTGCACATACGTTTTATGACCTTCTTCCATAAGGATTTTATGTGTGCAATACGAAGGACTTATTCCTTTAATATCATGAATTTTCCATACAATGGCTGGTTTATGAGCTTTTAGCACAGAAATGAGTTGAGATTTTTCATTTTCAGTAAGAGAAGACGATATTATTACAGGTAATTCAGATTCACCATGTAAATAAGCGTATTCCAAATGGTTTGGAAGTGGCTTTAACTCTAATGTCGGAGGTTCTTCTATCGATGATTTATATCGATATCTGTCTTCTTCTTTTAGCATTTGAATTTCTTCTATTGTTAGTTCATATCCATTGGCCATAAGTGTAGCTAACATTTCAGTTTCATCAATTGGTTCAGTTCCTTCTCCTAAAGAACATTCTCCTGTTCCTTGTAATTCTGGAAATTCTTCTAACAGTTCTGCATGTGATTCTATAGTTTGAATATAATAACATGTATCATCTGCAGATTGCGGTTGTTGCATTGCTCTATCAACTGAAAAGGTAACACTCTCGTCCTCTATACTTAGGGTTAGTTTCTTACCAAACACGTCTATCATTGCTTTAGCCGTGTTTAAGAATGGTCTTCCTAATATGAGAGGAACTTGAGAATCTTCTTCCATGTCCAGAACAACAAAATCTACTGGAAATACTAAAGTACCAACTTTAACTAGCATGTTCTCCATTATCCCTCTAGGATATTTTACTGATCTATCGGCTAGTTATATGCTTATTCGTGTTAGTTTCAATTCTCCAAGGTCTAGTTTAGCGTATAGTGAATACGGCATTAGATTTATACTAGAACCTAAGTCTGCCAATGCTCCTATTGAACTAAGACTACCCAGAAAACATGGAATTGTGAAACTTCCTGGATCAGATAGTTTTTCTGGTATCTTATGTAGTGACCCGAACTTTTCCATGTTTATATATATTAATTGAGATTGATATTTACATGATTAAATGTTTCCAACATGTTAAGCAATTAAACTTGTTAAGACTTGATTAATTGAAATAGGTTTCATATAGACAATTGACCACCCAAGTTGACCGGTGATTCACGAACGTTAAAACTTGTAAAAACTATATGATGACATATATATGGTTATATATATAGTTAACATGATATTATGATAAGTAAACATATCATTAATTATATTAACAATGAACTACATATGTAAAAACAAGACTACTAACTTAATGATTTTGAAACGAGACATATATGTAACGATTATCGTTGTAACGACATTTAATGTATATATATCATATTAAGAGATATTCGTACATCATAATATCATGATAAAATAATAATTTAAAATCTCTTTTGATATTATAAACATTGGGTTAACAACATTTGACAAGATCGTTAACCTAAAGGTTTCAAAACAACATTTACATGTAACGACTAACGATGACTTAACGACTCAGTTAAAATGTATATACATGTAGTTTTTTAATATTTATTCATACACTTTTGAAAGACTTCAAGACACTTATCAAAATACTTCTACTTAACAAAAATGCTTACAATTACATCCTCGTTCAGTTTCATCAACAATTCTACTCGTATGCACCCGTATTCGTACTCGTACAATACACAGCTTTTAGATGTATCTACTATTGGTATATACACTCCAATGATCAGCTCTTAGCAGCCCATGTGAGTCACCTAACACATGTGGGAACCATCATTTGGCAACTAGCATGAAATATCTCATAAAATTACAAAAATATGAGTAATCATTCATGACTTATTTACATGAAAACAAAATAACATATCCTTTATATCTAATCCATACACCAATGACCAAAAACACCTACAAACACTTTCATTCTTCAATTTTCTTCATCTAATTGATTTCTCTCAAGTTCTATCTTCAAGTTCTAAGTGTTCTTCATAAATTCCAAAAGTTCTAGTTTCATAAAATCAAGAATACTTTCAAGTTTGCTAGCTCACTTCCAATCTTGTAAGGTGATCATCCAACCTCAAGAAATCTTTGTTTCTTACAGTAGGTTATCATTCTAATACAAGGTAATAATCATATTCAAACTTTGATTCAATTTCTATAACTATAACAATCTTATTTTAAGTGATGATCTTACTTGAACTTGTTTTCGTGTCATGATTCTGCTTCAAGAACTTCGAGCCATCCAAGGATCCATTGAAGCTAGATCCATTTTCTCTTTTCCAGTAGGTTTATCCAAGGAACTTAAGGTAGTAATGATGTTCATAACATCACTCGATTCATACATATAAAGCTATCTTATTCGAAGGTTTAAACTTGTAATCACTAGAACATAGTTTAGTTAATTCTAAACTTGTTCGCAAACAAAAGTTAATCCTTCTAACTTGACTTTTAAAATAAACTAAACACATGTTCTATATCTATATGATATGCTAACTTAATGATTTAAAACCTGGAAACACGAAAAACACCGTAAAACCGGATTTACGCCGTCGTAGTAACACCGCGGGCTGTTTTGGGTTAGTTAATTAAAAACTATGATAAACTTTGATTTAAAAGTTGTTATTCTGAGAAAATGATTTTTATTATGAACATGAAACTATATCCAAAAATTATGGTTAAACTCAAAGTGGAAGTATGTTTTCTAAAATGGTCATCTAGACGTCGTTCTTTCGACTGAAATGACTACCTTTACAAAAACGACTTGTAACTTATTTTTCCGACAATAAACCTATACTTTTTCTGTTTATATTCATAAAATAGGGTTCAATATGAAACCATAGCAATTTGATTCACTCAAAACGGATTTAAAATGAAGAAGTTATGGGTAAAACAAGATTGGATAATTTTTCTCATTTTAGCTACGTGAAAATTGGTAACAAATCTATTCCAACCATAACTTAATCAACTTGTATTGTATATTATGTAATCTTGAGATACCATAGACACGTATACAATGTTTCGACCTATCATGTCGACACATCTATATATATTTCGGAACAACCATAGACACTCTATATGTGAATGTTGGAGTTAGCTATACAGGGTTGAGGTTGATTCCAAAATATATATAGTTTGAGTTGTGACCAATACTGAGATACGTATACACTGGGTCGTGGATTGATTCAAGATAATATTTATCGATTTATTTCTGTACATCTAACTGTGGACAACTAGTTGTAGGTTACTAACGAGGACAGCTGACTTAATAAACTTAAAACATCAAAATATATTAAAAGTGTTGTAAATATATTTTGAACATACTTTGATATATATGTATATATTGTTATAGGTTCGTGAATCAACCAGTGGCCAAGTCTTACTTCCCGACGAAGTAAAAATCTGTGAAAGTGAGTTATAGTCCCACTTTTAAAATCTAATATTTTTGGGATGAGAATACATGCAGGTTTTATAAATGATTTACAAAATAGACACAAGTACGTGAAACTACATTCTATGGTTGAATTATCGAAATCGAATATGCCCTTTTTTATTAAGTCTGGTAATCTAAGAATTAGGGAACAGACATCCTAATTGACGCGAATCCTAAAGATAGATCTATTGGGCTTAACAAACCCCATCCAAAGTACCGGATGCTTTAGTACTTCGAAATTTATATCATATCCAAAGGATGTCCCGGAATGATGGGGATATTCTTATATATGCATCTTGTTAATGTCGGTTACCAGGTGTTCACCATATGAATAATTTTTATCTCTATGTATGGGATGTGAATTGAAATATGAAATCTTGTGGTCTATTATTATGATTTGATATATATAGGTTAAACCTATAACTCACCAACATTTTTGTTGACGTTTTAAGCATGTTTATTCTCAGGTGATTATTAAGAGCTTCCGCTGTCGCATACTTAAATAAGGACGAGATTTGGAGTCCATGCTTGTATGATATTGTGTAAAAACTGCATTCAAGAAACTTATTTTGTTGTAACATATTTGTATTGTAAACCATTATGTAATGGTCATGTGTAAACAGGATATTTTAGATTATCATTATTTGATAATCTACGTAAAGCTTTTTAAACCTTTATTGATGAAATAAAGGTTATGGTTTGTTTTAAAATGAATGCAGTCTTTGAAAAACGTCTCATATAGAGGTCAAAACCTCGCAACGAAATCAATTAATATGGAACGTTTTTAATCAATAAGAACGGGACATTTCATCTTATTCAACAGCACTGCAGAACAATTAGCATTCATAGTAACAGCCGATAGTTCTTCCATTTTCTTTCTATTTGTGATTAGATCTTTCAGAAATTTAGCATATCTAGGCATTCCTGAAATCACATCAATGAAAGGAAGATTTACATTTATCTGTTTAAACATATCCAAGAATTTGAATTGCTCGGCTTCGAGTCTCTCTTTTCTCATTTTACTCGGGTAAGGAAGTGGTGGTTGGTATGGTTTAACATTAAGTTTAGCCTTAACTGTGTTATCTTCATTAACCTTTTCAACTACCGGTTCTTTTTCCTTATCTTGCTCATATTGTGGTTCTTGTGGAGTAGGAATAGCTTCATCAGAAATTACAGGTATTTCAGGTGATTTAAGTGTAATACCACTTCTTGTGGTAATGGCTTTAGCTGTTTCATTCCGGGGGTTAGCATTTGTATCACTAGGTAGACTTCCTGGTTTTCTTTCACCTATTAACCTTGCTAGGTTGCTCACTTCTTGTTCCAGATTTTGAATAGAAGCTTGTTGATTTCTAAATGCTTGAGCATTTTGTTCATTGGTTTGTTTCTGAGATGTGAAAAATTGAGTTTGAGATTCAACTAGCTTCGTCATCATATCTTCTAAATTTGGCTTTTTATCATCAGTTTGTGGTGGTTTGTTTTGAAAATTAGGTCTTTGCTGGTTATATGTATTATTGGATACTTGTTGATTACTAGGACCTTGTTGGTTGTTGTATGAAACATTTCGATTATAATTCTGGTTTTGATTGTAAATTGGTCTTGGCAGTTGATAATTGTTCTGATAATTATTTCCAGGCCTTTGGTTTATGTATGAAACATTCTCTCTTTGTTCCATTGTTAATTCAATACTGAGACAATCTTTTGTCAAATTTGGTCCTCCACACTGCTCACAACTAATTCGTATTGAGTGGATATCTTTAGTCATCTTTTCCATTCGTCTCTCGACAGCATCTATCTTTGCGGAAATGGAATCTAAGTCATGGCTAGAATCAGCTCTAGCTGCTTTAGATGATCTAACGATATCTTTTTCTTGGTGCCACTCATGTGAGTGGGAAGCAGTGTTATCAATAATTTTATAAGCGTCAGTTTCTGTTTTCTTCATAATGGAACCACCAGCTGCTATATCTATGTCTTTCCTTGTAGTGATGTCGAATCCTTGGTAGAATATTTGTACTATTTGACAAGTGTCTAAACCATGTTGCGGACATCCTCTCAATAACTTTCCAAATCTGGTCCATGCCTCATATAGAGTTTCATTTGGTTTCTGTGTGAACGTAACAATTTCTCCTTGAAGTCTTACGGTTTTAGATGCCGGAAATAATTGTTTAAGAAATTTTTCAACTAAAACGTCCCATGTATCAATTGCCCCTTTAGGTAACGATTCTAACCAATATTTGGCTTCTCCGTTTAAAGTCCACGGAAATAACATGAGATATATCTATTCATCCTCCACTTCTCTTATTTTAAATAGAGTGCAGATCCTATTAAAGGTACGAAGATGTTCATTTGGATCTTCCTTCGGCGAACCACTAAATTGGCATTGATTAGTCACTATATGTAGAATTTGTCCTTTGATTTCATAATCTGGCGCATTAATGTCAGGTTGAGTAATTGCGTGACCTTGGCCAGTGCGTTTAGCTCTCATTCGGTCTTCCATACTTAGAGGTTCCAGATTTTCCATGATTGAATTTGTTGAATCTGAATCACTAGAGGATTCTGATTTAATGGTTGGTTCGTTAACAATCTCTGTTTGAATGATTGGTGGTTCCGGAGGAAAGATTAGTGGTTCAGGATCTCGAAATCGTCCCTGAATATTCTCCGGATTCTCAATTGTGTGGTCGGGTTCAAAAAATGGATTATCGGAAATTTGAATTGGAGTACTTGGTCGACTAGATGACGATTCTAAAGAAAAATCAACGGCGACAATATTTGCTAGATGTCTTGATCGAGTTACAGGTGGTGAACGTTTTGCTCGGTGCATTCACTGAATATCCTATTAGTTATAAAAATAAGAGAAATTATATAAGTTATCAAATTAATAGACTTTTCTGATTTTGCCCACGTTTCGAATAGCCAAAAGATGCAGGAGAGGGGCAGGATTCGTTTGGTCTCAATATAATTGAGTACTGTTTGGCTGCAATAACCCGGTCCACGTACAAATCCAACTATTACTACGAACCAGAAAATTTTGATGTCTATCAATTTAACCACTTAAAACAATTTTTCGTTTGAAATTTAAAGAAATATTAGATAAGAAATAGAGAAAATTCTAAGTCCTAAAAACTAGAATGGCGAGAAATAAGAAAGAAAAAGAGCGCGTCGAAAAACGTCGAAAAAATAAAAAGGCGAAAAATAATAGGCGTCGAAAAAAAAAAATAAGAAAGTAGCGCGTCTAAACTTAAAAAGGCACTAAAAACTAAAAATTAAAAGTTGCGTCTAAAAATATTAAAGCTTAAAAGAAATACTATATCCTAAATGGCAATAACTTAAAAAGGAACTAAAACTTAAAAAGGCGTCGCAAAATTTTAAAGCACCTAAATCTTAGTCTAAAGAAAAAGCACTTAAGGGATTTTATGGCAAAGCCTAAAAATCTAGAAATAAAAATAACTATGGCAAATACTATATTTAAAACTAAGTACAAACGATAAAAAAAATACAAATTATGCTAAAACAAATAAAAAGATACAAAATATAAAAATAAACTTAAAGTTTATAAAATTATAATTTTTATAAAAATATTATTTTTATATTATTTATTTTATAAAAGTATTAATTTTATAAATTAATAAAACTAATTAAACTAAATAAACAAATTAATTAAAACTAAAACAAATTAATTAAATATTTAAAACCTAATTAGGGTTAATAATAATTATTATTATTAATAAAACCCTAAACTGTAATTAATGCGTACTATGTTGACCAGTCAGAGGACCTCCGCGAGTGTGGTTAGTCCCAGTTCAAAAGCTCTGCGAGTCGCGGAGGGTTCAGTTTCAGCTGAGAAAGGTTCGATTTTTATGCAGGATCAGATTTTTTTTTATTTTTTTACTTTTTCTATTTTTCTATTTTATAAAATATAAAAAATATAAATATAACTTAAATAAAAATTTAATTTTAAAACTAAAATAAAAATACTTATTTACTTTATAAATATTATAAACTCTTAAAAATATAAATATATTATTTTTTTTTCTTTTTGTATTTTTATATTTTTATTATTTTTAAAACTTATATTTTTATAAAAAGAACTTAACAAAAACTTTTATAAAAACTTTTTTTTCTTCTTATTTTTAGCGTTGCGCTTTCGGCGTTTAACTTCCCCGGCAGCGGCGCCAAAAATACTTGATGTTATGCGAGGCGTATATGAAATAGCTTATATTTTACTAGGAAATAATATTAAATATGATACAATTTTATACAATATATTTATTTATTTATAGAATGGATATACCTAAACCTTACTACAACACTTATAGGCAGTATACCTAATCGTACAGTAGTGTAGTTTTTAGTAAGTCCGGTTCGTTCCACAGGGAAATCTTTTAAATAAAGCTTAACGCTATATTAGTTTTAATTAATAAAAATACAAATATATATAAGTAATATTATTATTATAAAAAGGGGGTTTTTACCGTTTAATGACCAGTTTGTCGATTTTTAAAACTTTTAGTTGCAGTTAAAACCTAATGTAAAATATTAAATAAATAAAAGACTTAATTTAAAGCGTAAAATAAATAACGATAATGAAATTGCAATAAATAAAAGTGCGATGAAATAAAATTGATATAATTAAAAAGTGCCATAATTAAAAGTGCAATTAAATACATTGACAATAAATAAAAATGTGATAATTAGAAGTAAAATTAAATATGAAAATAAAGGAATTATGCTTATTTAAACTTCCGTAATCATGATGTTTGACGTGTTGATTTTAGTTTTATGCCCATGGGTTAATTGTTCTTTGTCCTAGATTATTTAATATGTCCGTCTGGTTTTTGTCCATAACAGACCATCAGTCATAAATATAAAGTGCGAGTGTCCTCGTCAAATTATCCTTATATCCGAAGTCAAATATTCCAACTAATTGGGGACTTAAACTGTAACAAGGTCTTAATACTTTGTTTAATAATTACACCAGGATGTCGAATGCGTGTAACCCAAGGTTTTAATACTTTGTTAACAATTATACCAAGTGTCCTTGTACATAATTTCACCCTTGTTTTAATAATTCCATAGACTATTAATCCATTCTCGTGTTCGGTTAAATGAACGATTATTCGTACATATAAATATCTCACCCATCGTGTTCGATTGAGTGTATATGGTTATTTATAGGTATGTTAAATTGTAAATCTTTATATTAAAATTAACAAACTATCATTTAGTTAAACAAATATAAAGCCCATTAATAGCCCATAGTATAATTTCCACAAGTGTCATTCTTTTGTCCAAACCCCAATTATGGTACAAAACCCAATTACCCAATTTTAGTATTTAACCCAATATCATGATTACTTCGGCATTAAATAAGCATAATAATAACTTAGCTACGAGACATTAATGAAAATAACATAAACATAACTTACAGTGGGTGTTATTAGCGTAGTGGTACACGGACAGAGTTTCGACATACAAAACCTTAAAACATTCGACTAATCGATCCTTATTATTATCACTAACTTAAAATTAAAATTACAAATTGAGATTACGATTTAGAGTGATACTTGATACATAAAAATGGGGAAAGAAAAATATATATAAAATATAAAAGGTATATATAAATCGTCGAAATGCATGTTCTTTTATAGGCAGAGAGTGCTCCGCGAGTGCGGTGCATTTTGGTCTTCAAAGCTCCGCGAGTGCGGAGGTCGTGATTCCAGCTCATCCAAGTTTGGATCTTAGTCTGCCGACGGATTTTATTATAAATATAATATAATTATATAACTTATATAATTAATTATATATTATATTATATTTATATACATAATTAATTTATAATTTCCGATCCGTTGCGTCGTACATTGAAAGTTGGTTCATGTATCGGTTCCGGATTTTTGAACGTCCTTTCGTATAATTTAATATCTTGTACTTTGCGTTTTGCGGCTTGTACTCTTGTAATTTTGAGACGTTTCTCATCAATAATTGGAACCACTTTGATTGTACTTTGTACTTTTGAGCTTTTTGGTCGTTTGCGTCTTCAATTCGTCGAATCTGCCTTTTGTCTTCACCTTTTAATTTTTAAACAAATATTCCTTGTAAATAGGACAACTACAACTAAAAGTTTGTCTTTCTTGAGGGATAATGCGATGAAATATATGTCCATTTTTAGCATTATAAATAGTGTTTTTAGTTCTCTAGTGTCTTTATATTGCTATATGCATCGATATATATGGTTTGTAATTTCTGGGTTGTTGTTGGGTTTTATATCTTCCCTTATATTTCGATGTCCTTGCTTCTGTCTTCTATAATCATTGTCATCTCCAATTAATGCTCTCTTTTATTTGCTGCTATTTATATCCCAATTTCTGTTTCGGAGTTTTGTCATTTCGTTTCTTCTTCTTGCGAGTAAGTACCGCTTATAATGGTCCATAATTCGCAGATAAAAATTTCAAAATAAACATTGTTAATGTTCTAAGAAGGAAATCGTAATGGCACGATCTTGATTTGTCAAATTATCAGAATACCTCGGAAAAGATTGAATCATTAAGAAAATATTTTCTTGATATTTTTAGAGATTAAGTAGAATACATGAGTCGTATAACATGCCACATGATGATGTTATGATCTGTGAATCATCATGTTCCATTTAAAAACTCAGCATGACTTACTGTAATATAATCACGTTGATCAAGTGTCATTATATCATACTAACTCATGCTTCAGCTCCCAACACTACTTCAAAAGTATTCCTATTTTAAACTCGAATGTTTCAGAATTAAGAAACAAAAATAGTTTCTTTTATGATGTAATACAGATAGCGCAAAGAGGTAAATGATTTTAGATAAGAATAATTATGAAAATATCTTCAGAAATATGGAGGATATTCATAATGAAAGATATGATGATATCTTAGAATTTCTAATATCAGAGGATGATGAAGAATATTGTCCGCATGGGTTTAGAGTCAGGAGCAAGGTATTCGTTAATGACTTCAGCAGGTACTGAATCATTTGGATTCTTTGAAGTCAGGTTCAGTCTTTGTGATTTGTCCACAGCCTCCTTCATACTTTGCTCAATCCGGTTTCCAGTTCCAAGACTTCTCTTTTTCTACGCGTTGCCAGCACACTTATATATTATCATCAAACTTTTACTGTTAAAGTCGTTTATAGTTTTTTGCTGCTTCATCAGCATTTTTCCATTTTCGAAGAACCAATTTGTAGTTCGGAGTGTTTTTCAGAAACTTCACATTCAAATTAAGTCCAGAAAATAGACGTTATATATACACATATAACTGTTGGTGTAGACATACTGCGAGATTTCAAAATACTGATTGCTAATTCTCGATGATTCGTATGGCAATTCTCGTTACAAGATGCGAATGATTAAATGATGGGGTTTCGGTAAATATAATGATTCTTCGGAAGGTCAAAGATCAGTGAATTTGTGAATAAGTTTATTGCTAATGTGGTGGAACATGAAAGGTTCTCTGGTAACAAAAGGGTAATCATATATATCAAGATTATGATAAGACTACTCCGAATGAAAAATCGAAGTTGTCTTGCTGAAGCTGTGATAGAATTTGCTACTTTGAAAAGGAATTGCAAAGTTATTTTTTCTAATAAATGCCAAAGGATCTGACACAGATATGTGTTGAATTATGACTTTGGTTTTGAGAGCTTTTTAAGTAGATAACTGTGGGTAATATGTGGTTGGATCATCATCTCGATTGCTCATTATTTGAAATGTCTTCAGAAATTTTTCGAAAGGGCTTGAACACAGATTGTAATCGTTAATATACATTTGATGTTCTAACACAGTTTTGAAGTCAAAGTATAGCTCTGAAAGATGTAGGAATCTAAAAGTGATGGTACCAGTTATATCTCGAATTGAATTCTGAGGTTTCAAAATCAGAATATGTAATTGAGTTTGAATGAGTATGGTTGTTTTGATTTCTATGAAAGAATGTATATTATTGTGAAAGTAGGAAGTATAGTTGATAATTTGCTTAATCAGATTCGAAGAATGTAACATATTAATTGTGAATTTATATATCTATCGGGTATTACCTACCCGTTAAAAAAAAATTTCACAATTAATATTTTGTACAAAAGAATTTTTATTACAGTCTTTATGAAAATATATATGTATATATTCTCTTCAGATGTAACATAGATTTTAATGAGTTAATACTAAATTAAACTCATTCGATATACGGTTGGAACTAGAATTGAATAATCCCTTAAAGGCTTTAGAGATTACATAAGTATTTCTTCAATAATATTGAAATTATGAATCAATACTTCGTTATTTGTTGAGGCGTGATGTTGGTTTTCGTTAAATTCTTGTGAACTTCGTAAAGTACGAATGATGTTATCTGAAAAGTTTTGGGTACATCAACGATGAAAGTGTAAAATCAAATATATACTTGATTTATTATGAATTGGAATTTGTTGAATTGAGACAGAGATTGTAGTTAACGATGGTTAAGTTGCGGTGAAGGACGTACATTATTTCATATTTGTAATATGAATTAACCGAGAAGTTAAGATTCACACACAATAGCTTACCACGGAAAGATTTATTTTTATTTCAAAATATATATATATATATATATATATATATATATATATATATATATATATATATATATATATATATATATATATATATATATATATATATATATATAATGTACATATAATTTCTTCAGAGGGAATGAGTTAATTCTTCATAACTCGTTGATAAAATATACGCGTTATTGATTCGTAATGATATCCACAGTGATTCTTGAACTGACGGAGTTTGTGATGTTATAGGTGTTGCTGATTCTGATGCTGACTGCACTGACGATGCTGGTGACGCTGACGGTACTGTTGATGCTGTTGGTAAAACAAGTTTAGCTTGTTAACCACACACCATTTTTGTCAGGGTTTCTACTCTTCCTTCTATCATTTTGTTCGCTTAACTGATTTATGATTATGGCTAGATTAGATAATCTCTAAGACTTTAGAGATTACATAATCGACGCGGAATGTTTCGCCAATGAAGTTATGAATTAATACTTCATCAGTTATTGTTGTTGGTACTCCTTGGTATCTATGGTGCGTATGACGTTGATGCTCGTGGGACAGATTGTGAAGTTGAGGTTTATGACACAGTTGTGGTTGGAGGTGATAATGGCCCTGTTAGCGTTGATGATGGTGGTACTGGTTATGCTGCTGGTGCTGCTGCTGGTGTTTGTAATCTTTTCACCATATTCTCCAAAGCAACTACCCGAGCGCGAAGCTCGTTGACTTCTTCTATTACACCGGGGTGATTGTCGGTTCAGACGAGCGGATAAATAAAATCTAGAATTTGATATAGTATATAATTGTGATTAGATACACTGGAAATGAGAGAGAAAATGGTGTTTCGGATTGGTTCGCCGGTAAGTGCTTCAGGTTCTTCGTCAAGAGGGCAATGTGGTGGATGGAAGGGATCACCTTCTTCTTGTCTCCAATGATTGAGGAGGCTACAAACCCATCCCCAATTCATCCAGAATTGATGATGGCTGATTGGTTGATCTATTCCGGTCACACTGCTTTCAGAGCTGGAGTGGGATTCCATTTCAGAATCCGAGGAACTTGAATTAATGATGAATTCCATTTCGTACGATTGAATAAGGATTTTTCGATATGAAATGATTTTCGGTTATCGGATGGTATTCTAATTACATAGAATATCCATAGATATAGAACAAAAGATTTCGTAGATTACGGAGGAATTTGCGGGATATGTCAGGTAAAGTTTAAAGTAACAGATACGATAAGATATGATTTAGCAGATACGCTAAGATATGAATTTTGTCTATACACTACTCATGCAATTAATGTAGCAAGACGTGTCTAGACTAGTAATTATAAGCAGGTAATTTCCTAAGAATGATAAGCAGATGATTTCCGACTAAAAATGATAGCAAAACTTTTGACATGCAGACATGGTCAAAGTCCAGACTCACTAATGCATCCTAACGACTTATCAGTTAGACACACTAATGCAGACCTGGTTCGCTAAGATCACCGCTCTGATACCAATTGAAAGGACCCATTCATATACATTATAAACGATTCACAATAGTTGATTTCATCGCGAGGTATTTGACCTCTATATGATACATTTTACAAACATTGCATTCGTTTCTAAAAGACAAACTTTCTTTACAACGAAAGTTGACGGCATGCATACCATTTCATAATACATCCAACTATAATTGACTTAATAATAATCTTGATGAATTTCAACGACTCGAATGCAACGTCTTTCAAAATATGCCATGAATGACTCCAAGTAATATCTCTAAAATGAGCAAATGCACAGCGGAAGATTTCTTTAACACCTGAGAATAAACATGCTTTAAAGTGTCAACCAAAAGGTTGGTGAGTTAATTAGTTTATCATAATCATTCATTTCCATTATTTTAATAGACCACAAGAATTTCATTTCCAGTTCTCATAAATATACGTCCCATGCATAGAGACAAAAATCATTCATATGGTGAACACCTGGTAATCGACATTAACAAGATGCATATAAGAATATCCCCTATCATTCCGGGGAATCCTTCAGACATGATAAAAACGAATTCGAGGTACTAAAGCATCCGGTACTTTGGATGGGGTTCGGTATGCCCAATAGATCTATCTTTAGGATTCGCGTCAATTAGTAGATCGGTTTACTAATTCTTAGGTTACCAAGCAAAGGGGGCATATTCGGGTTCGATCATTCACCCATATAATGTAGTTTCAATTACTTGTGTCTATTTCGTAAAACATTTATAAAAATTACGCATGTATTCTCAGCCCAAAAATATAAAGGGTAAAAAGGCAAATGAAACTCACCATACTGTGTTTCGTAGTAAAAATACATATAACGTCATTGAACAAGTGCAAGGTTGGCCTCGGATTCACGAACGTATCAATATTGAGATTCAATATTGCAGGAAAAGTACGTAGATGCAACGGAGATGATAAACACTAGTTTGACTTACGAGCAATACTCCCGAACCATACCCATAACCTCCATAGCTATAACCCATAATTTCCTTAGCTCTATCCCGCTCGAAAAACAATTTCGAAATCACTCGGACAGCACTCCGTTGTAATATTTTATGTATACTAATAATATCTTGAAATAATACGGAGTAAATATATATATGTAAATCGATTGAGAGAGTTTAGAGAAAATATTTTCAAGTTTCTATGAAATAATGAAACATATTGAATTCTATTTATAATAGATTTTTGAATTATTAAAGTATGAATTATTAAACTGAATTATTAAAGTATGAATTATTAAAGTGAATTATTAAAGTTAAAGTAAAGTAAAAATAAAGTAAAGGTACAGTTTAAGTATAGTAAAAGTATAAAATTATGTACGTATAATACGCGTATAAATATATATAATATTAATTTAAATCGTTATATATATACTTAATAAAATAGAATATAAATATCGTTATCTTTATCATACTGATTAAGTAATGAGTTGTCAAAAGTGGTTCTAGATATTTATAAAAGTTATATACGTTTTAATAATAAAGTTCTTTTTAAACTGAAAACGTTTTTGTACATTTAAAACTAAATCAAATAAATATGATAATTTTGTTTTCCAAAACTAAATATATTTAAGAATTATTTTGTTTAAAGGTAAAATAATGGAAATCGTTATATCATAAAACATTTTAGAAAAGTAGAATCATATATATTCATAATAGGTTTCAAGTTTTTAAATTACAGTCTGTTGGTGAAGGATGGGATAAAGTCCAAAGGTTAAATAAACCTATGAAATAATCTTAATGAAAAATGTTGAGTTACCTAACTTGTCGATATCCAACATATAAGTTATTTACACTCCACGTTCTTACTGATAAATCACTTTACCATTTTCCGAATGTTGTCAAAAGAATAGATTTCTTAAATCACAGTGGACCTCATAACATAGACCCGTAATCATATCACAATGTATCTGATAAATCAGTCATTTGATATTATCTTCTAATTCCATTGATAACTATTACAATATATTTTGAAACAAATACGTTGATGTAAAGTATTATACGCCTAATACTTTGTTAATGTTTTCAAGTTATAATATATACACATATACATATATAATCATGTTCGTTCAATTTAATGGTTCGTGAATCATTGGAACTTGGTTGAGGTTTAAATGAATGTATGGACACAGTTTAAAATTCTTGAGATTCAACTTAACAAACTTTGCTTATCGTGTCAGAATAATATAAAGATAAAGTTTAAATTTGGTTGGAAATTTCCGGGTTGTCACAAGAGAGATATCTTACTGTAAATAAGAAAGATTTCTTGAGGTTGGATGATCACTTGAAATGGATTTGCAAGATTGAAAGTAAGCTAGTAAACTTGGAAGTGTTGTTGGTGTGTTCTTGAGTAGTTGTTTTGTATCTTGGTTTATGTATGGATTTATGAACTAGATTGAGCTAGATTTTGATGAAGATGATGAAGAACACTTAGAACAACGGAAGAACACTTGAGAGAGAGTAATTTGATTCAAGAAAATTGCAAAGTGAATGTGTTTGTGGTACTCATCATTCACGTGAATATGGGGCAGTCATATAGGCTCTATTAGTTTGTAATTTTGTTAGATATTTCATGCTAGATGTTAAATGATGGTTCCCACATGTGTTGGTGACTCACGAGGGCTGCTAGGAGCTGATCATTAGAGTATATATACCAATAGTAAATACATTTAGAAGTTGGGTATTGTACGAGTACGAATACGGGTACATACGTGTAGAATTGTTGATGAAAATGAACGAGTATGTAATTGTAAGCATTTTTGTTAAGTAGAAGTACTTTGATAAGTGTCTTGAAGTCTTTCAAAAGTTTATGAATACATATTAAAACACTACATGTATATATATTTTAATTGAGTCGTTAAGTCATCGTTAGTCGTTACATGTAAATGTTGTTTTGAAACCTTTAAGTTAACGATCTTGTTAAATGTTGTTAACCCATTGTTTATTATATCTAATGAGATGTTAAATTATTAAATTATCATGATATTATGATGTATTAATATATCTTAATATGATATACATACATTTAAATGTCGTTACAATGATAATCGTTACATATATGTCTCGTTTCGAAATCCTTAAGTTAGTAGTCTTGTTTTTACATATGTAGTTCATTGTTAATACACTTAATGATATGTTTACTTATCATTTATCATGTTTATATATAGCGTATCAATATCTTAATATGATTCATATGTAATTAGTAAGACGTTGTTATAACGATAATCGTTATATATCTCATTTTCGAGTTTCTTAATTCAATAGTCTCATTTTTATGTATATAACTCATTGTTAAAATACCTAATGAGATACATACTTATCATAATATCATGTTAATATATATATATATATATATATATATATATATATATATATATATATATATATATATATATATATATATATATATATATATATATATATATATATATATATATATATATATATATATCCATATATATGTCATCATATAGTTTTTACAAGTTTTAACATTCGTAAATCGCCAGTCAACTTGGGTGGTCAATTGACTATATGAAACCTATTTCAGTTAATCAAGTCTTAACAAGTTTGATTGCTTACCATGTTGGAAACACTTAATCATGTAAATATCAATTTCATTTAATATAAATAAACATGGAAAAGTTCGGGTCACTAAAAATTTGAACTAGTTGCGAGTTTCATCTTGCACGGTCACATAAAGTATATTCGATAGGAAATAGATTATAGGATTTAGTTTGGTATGATTCAATACATATCTTACATATGTATATACAATACCAAAATCCCATAAATCACAGAGGAATCTTCGAAAGCTGTCAAACAAAGTTTATAGTAACAGATACGCTAAGATACGAATTTATCTATAAACTGTCTATGCATTAGAGGCACTAAGATGTGTCTAGACTTTATGGATGATAAGCAAATAATTTTCGACACGAAGTGATAAGCAAAACTTTTGACATGCAGACACGGTCGAAGTCCAGACCCACTAATGCATCTAAATAACTATCAATTAGACACAATAATGCAAGACCTGGTTCGCTAAGACCACCGCTCTTATTCCAACTGAAATGCCCCGTTCATATCGATTATAAACTTTACATAATAATTGATTTCATTGCGAGGTATTTGACCTCTACATGATACATTTTACAAATATTGCATTCGTTTTTAAAAGACAAACTTTCATTACATCGAAAGTTGACAGGCATGCATTCCATTTCATAATATCTAAACTATAAATGACATAATCTGTCATTTATTTTAATAATAATCTTTACTGAACTCAACGACTCAAATGCTACGTCTTTTGAAATATGTCATTAATGACTCCATGTAATCTCTAAAATGAGCAAATGCACAGCGGAAGATTTCTTTCATACCTGAGAATAAACATGCTTAAAAGTATCAACCAAAAGGTTGGTAAGTTCATTAGTTTATCATAATCATTCATTTCCATCATTTTAATAGACCACAATATTTCCAGATATTTAATTGTACACGTAACCCGAGTACAAAATAATACACGTAACCCGCGAATTAAAAATCATTCATATGGTGAATGCTTGATAACCGAACTAACATGATGCATATATAATATCTCCATCATTCCGGGACTCTCATCGGATATGATAATCGAAGTACTAAAGCATTCGTAATCCGAATGGGACATGTCAAGCTGCATAGATCTATCTTTAGGATTCGCGTCAATTAGGGGCCATTTCCCTAATTCTTAGGCTACCAATCTAAAATGGGGCATACTCAATTTTGATAATCCTACCATAGAATGTAGTTTCGATTACTTGTGTCTATTTTGTAAAGCATTTATAAAACAGCGCGTGTATTCTCAGTCCCAAAAATATATATTGCAAAAGCATTTAAAAAGGGAGCAAATGAAACTCACAATACGATATTTTGTAGTAAAAATATGCATACGATGGAACTGAACAATGCAAGGTTGGCCTTGGATTCACGAACCTATATCATTTGTATATATATTAACACACGTAATTGTAATCGAACAAATATACATATTACTATTATTGATATGATTTTTATATCAATAACTTATATATTTTATTATTTAATTAAATAACTCCATTTTATATATAAAAATATTAATATAGTTAAGTTATATATATTAAATATCTTTTTATATGAAGATCATTTGTTTGTGAAATTAACAATTTTGATAATACTAATATTATTAATAATAATGATACTATATAATAATAATGATTAAAGTAATAAGAATAATATTGTTAATAAAGATAATGATATTAAGAATGATAATGATACTTAGTTGTATTATAATAACTATGATAACAATAATTATAATAATTTTAATGATTCCTTTAACTTAGAATTTTAATCATTTTCATAATAATATCAAAATTTCTATATTTGTAATCTTAATTGTATTACTAAAAATCTTTATATTCATATTCATAGTAATCATAATCTTCGCGTTTAATTTCTAGACTTATAACTGCAGTTTCTAAAATTTTACCATAATAACTTTTATTGTTAATGTTATAATACAATTGTTATTAATATGTTTGTAATCATAGTAATTAATAATAACAATAATAATACAATTATAATAATACTAAAAATAATAATGTTAATAATGTTAATACTAATAATATTAATAATGATAATAATATAAACTATCTTAATGTTAATAATTTTAATAAACATTTTATTACTAATAATAATGATAATAATTGCTAATACAATAATATTAATAAGTAATAATAATAGCATATCAATAACCAATAATAATAATAATAATAATAATAATAATAATAATAATAATAATAATAATAATAATAATAATAATAATAATAATAATAATAATAATAAAACTACCTTAAAAGGAAAAGCTTCCAAAAAGGGAAATAAATTGCCTCAGCCCAGGATTGAACCCACGACCTCTCGTTAAAAGACCACTCCCTTAACCAATCCTCTACCTTTGCTTTTTCTAATTATTACCACACTTTATTTTATTTAACCCGTTAATAAAACCTCTCATCATACTCTTGTGATTTTATTATATTCATGATTTATTAAAACTGATTTCGGCCCACTGGATTGTGACGACCCAGAAATTTTCGAGCAAATTTAAACTTAATCTTTAACTGATTCCGACACGATAAGCAAAGTCTGTTAGTTTAAGTCTCAAAAACTTTTGAACTATTTTCGTACATTCAATTGACTTCGACCATTACCGATGATTCACGAACAATTAATTACAAACAAACACACACACACACACACACACACACACACACACATATATATATATATATATATATATATATATATATATATATAATTTATAAATACTCAATATCCGATAAAAGATATTATGTAAAATTTATATTACATACCTATTAAATATTACATCAAATTAATTACAAGTCTAAAATATAAATTATTATACCAATGTTATTATTACTTCAATTATTATTATTATTCATAATAGTAAGTTTATTAATATGATAATTATAATTATTAATTATAAGATTGATTACAATCTATAATTATTTTTGTGATATATATATATATATATATATATATATATATATATATATATATATATATATATATATATATATATATATATATATATATATATATATATATATAAAGGTATACACAATTATGATGTACATATTATACATAAATATTGATAAGTATATTTCGGTATATTTAGATTTATACAAAGACTGAATATATACGCATAAATATACTGATATTCTACATAAATCAGTAATTTTTTTTTTGTGTTAACGATTCATCGTAATTATTTATGCATATAAGAGTCAAAACTCAGTTCCACATCACCATCAATTTGCTGTATCTGATTTTGTTTGAATCCTAATTTGTTACACATCCTAATCGATAGTACAAAGTAGTTAGGAATTGTGTTCACCTTTATTTATTTTATTAATTATTCTGTACTAATAGATTCATCCATTCGATCACTCAAAGTATACATTAAACAAGTTGATAAATGATAAGGTCATTCAGTCCTCTCAGTCTCATAATCAATTATTAATTTCATTTATTTTATTTAATTAATTTTTACAGAAAAATTGAAATAAAAGCTCGACATGCCCTGTTCTTGATAATTTTTGCTATAAATTGATTTCGAACGAATTTCCAAAAAGTAATAATGCAGAGTTGTTATAAATCTTCTTCTAAAACTTCCTATAAAGTTACAGCCTTCAATTCCATTTATTTAATTCGAATATTGTAGTCAAAGTTATATTTCAAAAAAAGTCAACTTTTGTTCTTCATCAAATTCAAGTTTTTTGTTAGGATTTAGGAACAATTGACAGTTGAGAAAGTTTCTAGAGGCGATTTCAAACACATTTCATGTTATTATCTTGGTCTCAAATATTCTAAAAATCGAAATGAAAGTTTGGGTTCATAAGTGTTCATAACGACGGTCTCTTTAGTTTTTTTATATATATATTTTTTAAACCAATTCAACAATCAACACATTATTTTCATTTCATTTCACAACTTAATTCCAAACCGTAATTTGTTAATATTGGTTGATTTAAATACGGGCCGATTTGATTTTGAGAATGAAGAATAGAACAACAAGTTTATTAGTTAAATAAATATGGATGGTTCATAATTCCAGAAAAATGGATACAGTCGGATGGTTAAGGCATGGTGTTGGGTTTTGCATGGTCGTGGGTTCAAACCCCTGCAAGGGAAACTATTTTTTTTTTGGAACTCAATAGGAGGTAGTTCCTTATTATTATTTATTATTATTACTATTATTATTTTTAATTTTATTATTATTGTGAATACCAATTGTTATTATTATTTTTTTTGTTGTTAATTTTGGTACTGTTATTATTATTATTGTTATGTTATTAGTAGTGATAAAAATTATTAATATCATTATTATATGTATAAGTAGTATAACCATTATTATTATTATTATCATTATAAGTGTTAATAATATTATTAGTAGTAAACTTATCATTCTTAGTATTATTATTATTATTAACATAAGTTTCATTCTTAACAATGTCATTATTATTGTTAGTATTATTATGAAGAATATGTTTAATATTATTATTATTATGAAAATAATTTAAATTATTATTATTTTCATAGATATTAGTATTAATATCTTTTTATGAACAAAATTAACATAAGTAATATTAGTTATATTATCATAAGTATTATTATTATTATTAACCTTACTAACTATAACTTTAATTTTAAATGTATTTTTTTATATAAAATATAACCATATTTTTATGATCTTAAACTAAAGATCATAAGATAGATACAAACATTAGATAAATAAAAGTATATATAATAAGTATACTACTTTTACTAGTAAATTACTTTTCGTTCATTTACGTTTTAATATAACTCGAGTTTATTAAAAATTCTATCACATTAAAAATTATGAGTATTTAAAAATATTAATACTAAGTATTTATTCAAAATATATTAATAAGGTATATAATATATTATTATGATAATTTAATAATATATATATATATAATAAAAATATTTAAGTAATTATTAATATTAAATTTAATGTCACAAGTATATTACTAATTCAATATATATATATATATATATATATATATATATATATATATATATATATATATATATATATATATATATATATATATATATATATATATATATATATATATATATATATATATATATATATATATATATATTATATGTGTTAATATACATACTTGATATAGGTTCGTGAATTCGAGGCCAACCCTGCATTGTTCAGTAGCATCGTATGAATATTTTTACTACAAAATATTGTATTGTGAGTTTCATTTGATTCCCTTTTACTCTTTACATTTTTGGGACTGAGAATACATGCGCTATTTTTATAACTGTTTCCTAAATGCTTTTGAGATATATTTTTGAACTGAGAATACATGAACTGCTTCTATAAACGTTTGACAAAATAGACACAAATATTCAAAACTACATTCTATGATAGAATTATTTGGATTCAGAGGTTCGATTTCTATAAAGATTGTATTATCGACCATCGGTGAGATGATTTCGTCATTGCACTACGCGTTAGCTATCGATGTATTGTATTGTATTGTATTATAGTCGAATTTGTAGTTGGTAACGGAGGGATGATTTTACATTGCGTACGCATTAGCCCCCGTTTCAGCTACCCTCGGAGGGATGATTTTGCATTGCGTACGCATTAGCCCCCATTGTATGAATTATATTGTATTAACTACCATGGTGAGATGATTTTGTCATTGCACTACGCATTAGCTACCGTTGGTGAGTTGTTTGAAAGGTTCCGGTGTTCTTCATATGAATGATTTTATAGCAGGAGTAGACCTGCATAGATTTTTTTTCTAATTATGAGTATCTTGTGGTCTATTATATTATTGAAAATGATTGATTATGAAAAACTAATGAACTCACCAACCTTTTGGTTGACACTTGAAAGCATGTTTATTCTCAGGTATGAAAGAAATCTTCCGCTATGCATTTACTCATTTTAGAGATATTACTTGGAGTCGTTCATGACATATTTCAAAAGACGTTGCATTCGAGTCATTGAGTTCATCAAGTTTATTATTAAGTCAATTATAGTTGGATATATTATGAAATGTATGCATGCCATCAACTTTCGATGTAATGAAAGTTTGTCTTCTAAAAATGAATGCAATGTTTGTAAAATTGTATCATATAGAGGTCAAGTACCTTGCGATGTAACCAAATGTAATGCATTCGTCCTGATGGATTAGTTAAATAATTTGCAGTCCATTTTTGCAATTAAATAAGCCCAACAAATGGCTGTTTGTTTTCCCTAATTCTCGATGGACTAAAAGAGAAACACAAAACAAAACAGCCGCGAGTTCCTCAATTATTCACCATGACATCATCATTAACATCAACGTTTATCATCATCTTTGTATTATCATGTTTTGTAGGTGTGGGTGATGGTTTCGGGTGGTCTTGCTCTAGCAACAGACGGCGACAGTATAAAGATTAAGCGACAAAAGATTTTGTCCTTGGTGATGGAACCCCAACGAAAAAGCAATCAGTAAACCGGTTATGGTTTTGATTATCATCATCATTCTCCCTGGTCAACAATGGTTAACATGTTCGTAGTCATCATCAATCTTTATTTTCGAACAATTACAACAGTAGCCATAACAGGAAATCACGATCATCATCTTAATCAAATACTATTCATCATCACTAACACTTGGTTTAAATGTAGCAGCAACAGTGATATAGCAGCAGGTTTTGTGGACTATTTGGGAGTGTTTTGGTGTTTGAATATTAACAGAAAAATAGTAGTCGTAGCAGCAGTTAATCATGGTTTGGTTTTGGTGGTTTGGTGATCGACACATAAGAGAACCGAAGGTGATGAGGGTGAAGCGACCCGTACTAATTCATCTGGACGAATACATTATATTTGGTTACATCGCGAGGTACTTGACCTCTATATGATACATTTTACAAACATTGCATTCGTTTTAAAAGACAAATTTTCATTTACATCGAAAGTTTATGGCATGCATACCATTTCATAATATATCTAACTATAATTAACTTAATAATAATCTTGATGAACTTAACGACTCGATTGCAACGTCTTTTGAAATATTTCATGAATGACTCCAAGTAATATCTTTAAAATAAACAAATGCACAGCGGAAGATTTCTTTCATACCTGAGAATAAACATGCTTTAAAGTGTCAACCAAAAGGTTGGTGAGTTCATTAGTTTAACATAAATAATTATTTCCATCATTTTAATAGACCACAAGATTTTCATTTCTCATAAATATACGTCCCATGCATAGAGACAAAAATATCATTCATATGGATTGAACACCTGGTAACCGACATTAACAAGATGCATATAAGAATATCCCCTATCATTCCGGGAAATCCTTCAGACATGATAAAAAACGAATTCGAAGTACTAAAGCATCCGGTACTTTAGATGGGGCTTGTTAGGCCCAATAGATCTATCTTTAGGATTCGCGTCAATTAGTAGACTGGTTTACTAATTCTTAGGCTACCAAGCAAAAGGGGCATATTCGGATTCGATCATTCAACCATATAATGTTGTTTCGATTACTTGTGTCTATTTCGTAAAACATTTATAAAAATTGTGCATGTATTCTTAGTCCAAAAATATAAATTGCAAAAGCATTTAAAAAGGGTTGACATCGGATTTACGAACCTATATCAATTGTATATCTATTAATGCATATAATCGTAATCAAGAATATATATATATATTAGTATTAATAATATACTTGTTATATTGTATGTTAATATGTTTATTCTAGAATTTTATGTAATACTAATATAATTATTTATCAAATATATTTTTATGTATTAATATTTATTTGATAAATTAATGTTAATAATAATAATGAAAATAATGTTAATGTTAAAAATAATAATAATGATAGTACTAACTATGACAATTAAAAATGATAGTTTTAATAAAAATGATAATTTTAATAATAATAGTTTTAATAAAAATGATAATTTTAATAATAATAGTTTTAATAATAATAATAATAATAATAATAATAATAATAATAATAGAAATAATAATGATAATAATATTAATAATACTAATAATATTTGTACATATCATATTTTACATATATATATATATATATATATATATATATATATATATATATATATATATATATATATATATAAATATTAATATTAATAATACAAATATTAATATTATCATTTATAATGAAAGTTTTGTTAATCATTTTAATATAACAATTATATTCAAACTTGTAATTTATTATAATACCATTTATTATTTATGTAATATTATATTATATGATGACATTTACTGAATAGATAATATTTATATATTTTATATATATTTAACAGAAATCATAAATTTATAATAACAAAAACATATATATATATATATATATACATATATATATATATATATATATATATATATATATATATATATATATATATATTAACAATACTTAATTATTCTAAATTGTTATTTTACATTTTATATTCCAATTATTTAAAGTATACTTTATTAAATTAAAGTATTATATATTCTTGTATTTATATAATATATACATATTTATTTACAAATAATTGTTCGTGAATCGTCGGGAATAGTCAAGGTCAAATGCATTCATGAAAAATAGTTCCAACATTTTGAGACTCAACATTACAGACTTTGCTTATCGTGTCGAAATTATATAAAGTTTAAGTTTAAATTTGGTCGGAAATTTCCGGGTCGTCACAGTACCTACCCGTTAAAGAAATTTCGTCCCAAAATTTGAGTGAGGTGGTCATGGCTAACAATAAAAATGTTTTCATGACGAATATGAGTTGATAAATAGAGTTTTATCATCATTGAGTAATATAGATAAAACAGTTCGATTATTCGAAGAGTACGAATGAAATTATCACTAAATAGTGAAATGAGAAAGACATGTTTCATCATAACTTTTGACTAGTCATGGTTGAATTCCGAAATTCAAGGGATTCAAAAGAAAATCTTGAAAATCTTTAAGATCCGATTCTTCGAGATTTAAGGAAATTAAGATCTCTATAATTATATACGATGATCTGCCTCAATTACTCTGTCTGATATTTCCATTATAAATTAAACTCTTCCGTTCCATTATTCTCACCATCCGTATATTTTCTTTGTTAGTTTTTACATCCAAAAGATTGTGAAAATGCTTAATCCGGTTCTAATCCTTGATATTTTCCTAATTATCATTTCTGTCATCCTTCTTTTCAATCTTCCACCAGAAAACTCTGTTTACTTCTACTATTACCTTGGGGTGATACTATTCTTAATTCTACCGTGTCTTTATATTGATATTCGTATTAATATCCATGGTTTGTAACCTCCGTGTTGTTATTGGGCTTTATATTTTCTCTTATATCTTGGAGCTCTTTGCCTTTTTATTATCTTCTCGATCTTTAGTAAAGCGAGTAACGGTCCAGAATTCGTAAGTATGGAACTTCGAATGAACTTAATGTTCTCAAAAAGATAGAATGAAATGGTACGATTTGATTTGTCAAATTACTAGAATCACTGAGAATAGAAATAAAAAAATATACTATCTTGATGTGTTCAGAAGTTAAGCAGAATTAAAGAGTTATGTAACATGGCACATGATGACGTTATGATCTGTGAATCATCATATCCCATTGTAATGACCAGGAAAATTTTGACTAATTTTAAACTAAACTCTCAATACGAATTAATATCTTTGACATGATAAGCAAGTTAAATTTGAACTTATATGATTTTAAATAAACGGTGATCCGAAAATGAATTCTATAAATTTTAGACTTACTAAAAAATTATTTAGGATCTAGTTATTAAATTTTAAAGCTCTTTATATTTTACCTGGGATCGGGAGTGGACAGTGAGTAAAATTTTATTTAATAGTTAATGACTAAAATAAATAAAGATAGTTAATTTAAAAATTTAGAATTTTTCTAGAGACTTTTTATCCGCCACTGATTAACAACGAAATACGAAATTCACTCCATAAAGCATCTTAGGTAATCATTACTATATTAGCATTTGGGACCGTGAAATAGGCAATAGAATTAGGGTCATATTTTAATGACACTTATTATGCTTTACAGATAACTTAATGCGTAGTAGTTGTTAATATTGCACAAACAAGTAGTAGTATGAATTAAACAACTTTAACATTATTAAAGATTTAAATCCTTTTCGTACGAGATTAAATTACTTTCCAACTCAGCTCGCTTGTATATACTGTATATACTTCTTTGATTTTTATTATATTATTATTATTATTATTATTATTATTATTATTATTATTATTATTATTATTATTATTATTATTATTATTATTATTATTATTAATATTATATTATTACTTTAATTGTTAAATTGTATCCGTGAATCAATGATAGAATATAATGGTTGCTTTTCTTGTTATCTTTCTCCATCACCTACTAATGTAGTCTCATGTTACTGTTTTTGATTTGTACTAATTTCATACATGTACATATTGATTGATAGATGCACTGAAAGAGAGTCACCACTACCACTTATATATTATCTCTTTCCATTTTCTATTTCGGAAGTCAAGCAACCCATTTAACCACACCCCACACCAAAACTCTTAATCATCAACTCAAAAACTCAACAAAAACATAAACACGATTGCTACTGTTCTGTTAGTTTTCTACTAATCATACAGTTACCATAATTCGACAACCCTTATAACCTGTGATGTTACCACTTCTTGCTACGTATTTGTTCGGAAAACACAAACCCAATATCATCAAGACTACTGCTACGTGATATGTTTCTTTCCTGTTTGACTCCGTAAATGTAACCCATACCAAAAAACTATTACACCCTTCTTTTGTTTCTTTGCACAATTAACAAACACCACTTGAATGGTCATCTCTTTTTCTTCATCACCTCATAACCACAGCCACCATCCGATCATCTATCACCCTTGGCTACACGTTCAACCCAACCCAAGACCACCACCATGTTTAACCTTAACACCACCACTCGCCACCCTCCTCCCTCTATCATTAACAAACCGTCACCACCATCATCCACCTTTCTCTCATCTCTCTCTTCCTCTCTCTCTCACTTCAATTTCTTGATCCTAATCGCTGCTATGTTTATATATCTTTCTGTTTTCTCTTGCAAAACCACCACCATAATAAGAGTTACAGAGAGTGCTGCTGCTAACCATTTGTTTCTACTTCTATTTTCGATCAAACATCAACACCAAAAAGCCGGTTGTCACCATCTGGTCTCTGTTGCTGCCATTATTTTTTTTTGGTGTTACTATTACGAAAGTAAAAGGTGATAATAGGGTTGATCATGTGAAAATAATGATGATGATAAAGGTGATTGGTATTGAATAATTGAAGTTAACTAGTGGCCGTATTTTTTTTATTATCCCAAATGAACCCCACAAAATCAAGACTAAATCGAACTGTTTGATTAAAATTTGTTGATGGGCTTGTGGATGCATCTTATTCAGTTAGGACGTGGACTAGTTTCCATGATAGGCCGAATTCAGAATTCGTTTGTGTACAATATTAGTTTATTGGGCCGGAAACCCAACTAGGAAGATGGGAATGATATGGATGATGATAAAGAATCACGAGATGATGATGATGATGGGTGATACGATCTCAGGATGAAGATGATGATAATGATTATGATATTGGTGATATAAGTATAATGATGATAATGAGTAAGGATGATGATGATGTTGATGATAATGAATAGTTTCGGGTTTCGTTTTAGTAATGGAGAAAAGGAAAAACGAAAACATCTTATAAAAATTAAATTGGCTATTATTTCAGAAAAACAATCGCAGAGGAATGGTTAGGTATTGGGTTGTTGAACTAGAGGTTGTAGGTTCGAACCTGTTTTGAGGCATTTCTTTTTAAGAAATTTTTTTAAAGGTAGTTTCATTTTGTTATTATTATTGTTATTATTATTATCATTATTATTATTATTTTAACATTAAAATTATTTTTATTATTATTATCATTAAAATTATAATATTTATTAAAAAGTAATGTGTTATTATTAAAAATTATCATTCTTATTAAAATTAGTACTTTTATTAAAAATTGGTATTTTTATTATCATTATTAGTATTATTATTATTTTTTTAACATCTTTATTATTATTATTATTATTATTATTTGTATGTTATCATAATAAATAAACATCTCTAGGAGAATAAATTTATATATATAATAAGATATTAATATAATTATGTATGAAAACCTTTATACATTGTAAGTACATTATACATATAAAAATAAATATATTCAAATCAATAATTAATATAACTTAAAACTTTAGTTGTTCGATTATTAATATAAGTGTTAATATATATATTTAATATAGGTTCGTGAATCCGAGGCCAACCCTACACTTGTTAAATGACGTCATATGTATTTTTACTACAAAATACAGTATGGTGAGTTTCATTTGCTCCCTTTTTAATTGCTTTTGCAATATATATTTTTGGGCTGAGAATACATGCGCTACTTTTATAAATGTTTACGAAATAGACACAAGTACTTAAAAATATATTCTACGTTGAGTTGTACCACTGGCATACTTCCCTGTAGCTTGGTAACTACTATTTACATGTGGTATTGTAAACGCGAATCCTGTTGATAGATCTATCGGGCCTGACAACCCCAACCAGACTGGACGACCAGTATCAACGGTTGCACAGGACTTCGTTTCGGTGACTACACTTGGTACGGTGTAGTGAGATTTCATAATAAAGGGAATATGCGACGTGATTAAATGTTAAGTATGGTTACCATGTGCTCAACCACTTAGAACGCTTTACATAAACTTGCGAGTGTATTATGTTTATGATTATGAAATCTTGTGGTCTATTAAAATATTGAAATGATTGTTATGATAAACCTATGAACTCACCAACCTTTTGGTTGACACTTTAAAGCATGTTTATTCTCAGGTATGAATTAAGTCTTCCGCTGTGCATTTGCTCAATATAAGGACATTACTTGGAGCCGATCATCCCAATGGGACCAAATGTTGATGACTTCGTCCAGGTGTATTAGGACGGGTCCTTTCAGTTGGTATCAGAGCGGTGGTCTTAGCGACCCAGGTCTTACATTAGTGTGTCTAACTGATATTTGATTAGATGCATTAGTGAATCTGAACTTCGACCGTGTCTGCATGTCAAAAGTTTTGCTTATCATTCCGTGTCGAAAATTTCCTGCTTATCATTTTTAGGGAATCACTTGCTTATCATACTTAATCTAGACATATCTTACTGTCTGGATTGCATGAATAGTGTATAGACATAATTCATATCTTAGCGTATCTACTAATTCATATCTTAGCATATCTGTTACTGTAAACTTTGCCTAACATATTCCGTAGATTCCTCCGTAAGTTATGGGAATTTAGTATTATATATGCATATGTAAATTATGTATTACAGGGTACTAATCAACATCCTATAATATATTTCTTATCGAAAATCCTTCATCTGATCGTACGAGATGAATCTCTCAACTCGTTCGAATTCCTCGGATTCCGACAGCTATTCTAATATGGAGTTTCACCTAAGCTCCAAAAGTAGTGTCACTAGAATGAATCAACCAATCATCCATCCTCACTTCATTTGATGGGTTCGTTGTCGACTTAATCAATGGAGACGCGCAGAAGGCGATCCCTTCCACTAACCGAATTCACCTTTTGATGAAGAACCTGAAGCACTTACCGGCAAATCTGTTCGTAACACCATTTTCATCCTCAGTTCCAGAGTAGTTCGATACGATTATATTCTATCCACAATTCTGAACCTTGTTCATCCGCTCGTTTCAACAGACAATCATCCCGGAATAATAGAAAAAGTCAACGAATTACGCGCTCGAGTAATCAATTGGGAGAATATGGTGCAAAATTTACCAGCTTCAGCAACAGCACCGGCACCAACAGTACCATCAGTAACAACACCAGTACCATCAATAATCCATGCCTCGACATCTCATTCTGTACCTCGAGCATAATCTTCATTTTACACGTTGTTCTACATCGATTAATTTTCATTCTACGAATCGTTCTATATCATTTATCTTCACGAAACATGGCGATTATGTAATCTCTAAAGTCTTAGAGATTAGCTATTCTAGCTCAAACCGAAAAGCAAATGAGATTAATATCATATTAATTCATTAAATCCATGATTAAATCTGAAGAAAATATATATATGTAAGTATATTTTCATAAAGATTGTAATTAAAAATTCTTTAGTACAAACTGTTAATGTTGAAAATATTTTAACGGGTAGGTAATACCCGAGGAATATTCAGATTTCACATTAATAAGTATATTGTACATTCTTTCAAATCTAATTCAATAGTCATTTACGATCCTATTTACAACCACCGATATACGTATCAGTTCACCACAGAATAACCATTTTCATTCAATTTCATATTTGGATTTTGACTTCCCAGAATCCAACAAGTGGCATAATGAAGAAAACACTGGACAAAATAAAATTTGTTAGAAACAAACAAATTAACTAAGAGAAAAATGTTATTAAGAATCCACGCTAACTGTTCCAAGCTAATTGTCCCTAGCTAACTGATTACATTTTATTTATCGCAATTTATTTATCGAAATTTACATTCTCGCAATTTTATTTATCGTCATTTAATTTCTGTTATTTACATTAAAGACTTTATTTATCGTCATTTAATTTTTGTTATTTATTTTTACGCACTTTAAATATCGGGACACGTATACAATGTTTTGACATATCATATCGACGCATCTATATATATTATTTGGAATCACCATAGACACTCTATATGCAGTGATGATCGAGTTCTCTATACAAGGTTAAGGTTGATTCTACAATAATATATATAGTTTGAGTTGTGATCGAGTCTGAGATGTATACGGGTCACGACACGTATTAATTAATTCGTATATTATATATTAAACTATATATGAATTATTGGACTGTTACTGTGGACTATCGACTGTGGACTAATGACATTGGACAATTAAAATGAAATAAAATATTGATTATAACATATGAAACTAAACATTTCTTCAAGATTGCCACTTGATTTTATCTTAAACCTCATTGTATCTCGACGATTACAATCAGCGTTCAAATCTATCATGATTCTTAAAAACACCTCAATCAAGAGGATAAACCAACCGCACTTCATCTACGGAAGAAAAGATTGATGCATATAGTTATGCACCTGAAAAACCCTCGGAAACTGAGTAAAGGTTTAACACGTATCTGCGCTAGCTCCTTTGGCGATGTTACTACCGAAAATCACTTTGCAATCCCTTTCCAAAGTAGCCAATTTTGTCACAGCTCCAGCAAGACAACTTCGACTTTACAACTTTATTATAACATGATGTATATATGCGTACTCATTTACTATTACCAGCAAACCTTTTATATTCCACCATACTCCCATCAGCGTTTAATCATCTCAAAACGCAATTCTCCTGAAAACACCTCGGTTTGAAAACCGATGACCCAGATCCGTTAACTTTGAAAATGCTGACGAAGCAGCATGTTATAGATGGTCTTAATGGCCAAAAGTTGATGATAAAGAAGGAAGTGTTAGGAACGTTCGATAGAAAATTTGGTACTAAAAATCGGATTGAGCACACCATGAAGGAGACCAAGGATAAATACAAGGACTAAGCCCTATATTCAAAGACTTCAGGTAATTCCAGATCCGATGAAATCTTTAAACGAATATCTTGCTCCTACTTATTCTAACTCCTTGCGGAGAAATTTTCTTCATCAACCTTCGATCTTAGAAATTCCAAAATATCGTCATAAATATCTTCGATATTTCTGAAGATATATTCATAAATATTCTTGTCCAAAATTATCTATCTCTTCGTGTTATCTGTGTTACATCCTAAAAGAAACTGAGTTTCTATATTCTTTAAAATTCGAATTTAAAATATGAATGATTTTAAAGTAGTGTTGGGAACTGATGCATGAGTTAGTATAATATAATGACGCCGGGCCAACGTGATTATATTACAGTAAGTCATGCTGAGTTTCTAATGAAACGTGATGATTCTCAGTACCATCATCATGTGCCATGTTACACGACTCTTTCATTCTACTTAATTTCTAAGCATATCACGGAAATATTTCCTTGATATTTCTGTTCTTCCGTAACTCCGACAATCTGCTAATAAATCGTGCGATTACATTTTCTTTCTGATTAGAAGATTTCTTTAAATTCCTTGATTTCTGAAAATCAACCTTGACTATGTCAGAAGTTAAGACGAACATCTAATCACTTCATTTCACTCTTTTGTGACAGATTCACTCGCACGCTTCACATAATCAAATCGTTTTATCTATATTACTCAATGATGATAAAACTTTAATTATCAACTCATATTCGTCATAAAAACATTTTTATTGTTAACCATGACGACTCTATCAAATTTCGAGGACGAAATTTCTTTAACGGGTGGGTACTGTAATGACCAGGAAAATTTTGACTAATTTTAAACTAAACTCTCAATACGAATTAATATCTTTGACACGATAAGCAAGTTAAATTCGAACTTATATGATTTTAAATAAACGGTGATCCGAAAATGAGTTCTATAAATTTTAGACTTACTAAAAATGTATTTAGGATCTAGTTATTAAATTTTAAAGCTCTTTATATTTTACCTGGGATCGGGAGTGGACAGTGAGTAAAATTTTATTTAATAGTTAATGACTAAATAAATAAAGATAGTTAATTTAAAAATTTGGAATTTTTCTAGAGACTTTTTATCCGCCACTGATTAACAACGAAATACGAAATTCACTCCATAAAGCATCTTAGGTAATCATTACTATATTAGCATTTGGGACAGTGAAATAGGCAATAGAATTAGGGTCATATTTTAATGACACTTATTATGCTTTACAGATAACTTAATGCGTAGTAGTTGTTAATATTGCACAAACAAGTAGTAGTATGAATTAAACAACTTTAACATTATTAAAGATTTAAATCCTTTTCGTACGAGATTAAATTACTTTCCAACTCAGCTCGCTTGTATATACTGTATATACTTCTTTGATTTTTATTATATTATTATTATTATTATTATTATTATTATTATTATTATTATTATTATTATTATTATTATTATTATTATTATTATTATTATTATTATTATTATTATTATTATTATTACTTTAATTGTTAAATTGTATCCGTGAATCAATGATAGAATATAATGGTTGCTTTTCTTGTTATCTTTCTCCATCACCTACTAATGTAGTCTCATGTTACTGTTTTTGATTTGTACTAGTTTCATACATGTACATATTGATTGATAGATGCACTGAAAGAGAGTCACCACTACCACTTATATATTATCTCTTTCCGTTTTCTATTTCGAAAGTCAAGCAACCCATTTAACCACACCCCACACCAAAACTCTTAATCATCAACTCAAAAACTCAACAAAAACATAAACAAGATTGCTACTGTTCTGTTAGTTTTCTACTAATCATACAGTTACCTTAATTCGACAACCCTTATAACATGTGATGTTACCACTTCTAAGCTACGTATTTGTTCGGAAAACATAAACCCAATATCATCAAGACTACTGCTACGTGATATGTTTCTTTCCTGTTTGACTCCGTAAATGTAACCCATACCACAAAACTATTACACCCTTCTTTTGTTTCTTTGCACTATTAACAAACACTACTTGAATGGTCATCTCTTTTTCTTCATCACCTCATAACCACAGCCACCATCCGATCATCTATCACCCTTGGCTACACATTCAACCCAACCCAAGACCACCACCATGTTTAACCTTAACACCACCACTCGCCACCCTCCTCCCTCTATCATTAACAAACTGTCACCACCATCATCCACCTTTCTCTCATCTCTCTCTTCCTCTCTCTCTCACTTCAATTTCTTGATCCTAATCGCTGCTATGTTTATATATCTTTCTGTTTTCTCTTGCAAAACCACCACCATAATAAGAGTTACAGAGAGTGCTGCTGCTAACCGTTTGTTTCTACTTCTATTTTCGATCAAACATCAACACCAAACAGCCGGTTGTCACCATCTAGTTTCTGTTGCTGCCATTATTATTTTTTTGCTGTTACTATTATGAAAGTAAAAGGTGATAATAGGGTTGATCATGTGAAAATAATGATGATGATAAAGGTGATTGGTATTGAATAATTGAAGTTAACTAGTGGCCGTATTTTTTTTATTATCCCAAACGAACCCCACAAAATCAAGACTAAATCGAAATGTTTGATTAAAATTTGTTGATGGGCTTGTGGATCCATCTTATTCAGTTAGGACGTGGACTAGTTTCCATGATGGGCCAAATTCAGAATTCGTTTGTAATATGCCGAGTACAATATTAGTTTATTGGGCCGGAAACCCAAGTAGGAAGATGGGAATGATATGGATGATGATAAAGAATCACGAGATGATGATGATGATGGGTGATACGATCTCAGGATGAAGATGATGATAATGATTATGATATTGTTGATATAAGTATAATGATGATAATGAGTAAGGATGATGATGATGATGTTGATGATAATGAATAGTTTCGGGTTTCGTTTTAGTAATGGAGAAAAGGAAAAACGAAAACGTCTTATAAAAATTAAATTGGCTATTATTTCAGAAAAACAATCGCAGAGGAATGGTTAGGTATTGGGTTGTTGAACTAGAGGTTGTAGGTTCGAACCTGTTTTGAGGCATTTCTTTTTAAGAAATTTTTTTAAAGGTAGTTTCATTTTGTTATTATTATTGTTATTATTATTATCATTATTATTATTATTTTAACATTAGAATTATTTTTATTATTATTATTATCATTAAAATTATAATATTTATTAAAAAGTAATGTATTATTATTAAAAATTATCATTCTTATTAAAATTAGTACTTTTATTAAAATTTGGTATTTTTATTATCATTATTAGTATTATTATTATTTTTTTAACATCTTTATTATTATTATTATTTGTATGTTATCATAATAAATAAACATCTCTAGGAGAATATATTTATATATATAATAAGATATTAATATAATTATGTATGAAAACCTTTATACATTGTAAGTACATTATATATATAAAAATAAATATATTCAAATCAATAATTAATATAACTTAAAACTTTAGTTGTTCGATTATTAATATAAGTGTTAATATATATATTTAATATAGGTTCGTGAATCCGAGGCCAACCCTACACTTGTTAAATGACGTCATATGTATTTTTACTACAAAATACAGTATGGTGAGTTTCATTTGCTCTCTTTTTAATTGCTTTTGCAATATATATTTTTGGGCTGAGAATACATGCGCTACTTTTATAAATGTTTACGAAATAGACACAAGTACTTAAAAATATATTTTACGTTGAGTTGTACCACTGGCATACTTCCCTGTAGCTTGGTAACTACTATTTACATGTGGTATTGTAAACGCGAATCCTGTTGATAGATCTATCGGGCCTGACAACCCCAACCGGACTGGACAACCAGTATTCAACGGTTGCACAGTACTTCGTTTCGGTGACTACACTTGGTACGGTGTAGTGAGATTTCATAATAAAGGGAATATGCGACGTGATTAAATGTTAAGTATGGTTACCAGGTGCTCAACCACTTAGAATGCTTTACATACACTTGCGAGTGTATTATGTTTATGATTATGAAATCTTGTGGTCTATTAAAATATTAAAATGATTGTTATGATAAACCTATGAACTCACCAACCTTTTGGTTGACACTTTAAAGCATGTTTATTCTCAGGTATGAATTAAGTCTTCCGCTGTGCATTTGCTCAATTTAAGGACATTATTTGGAGCCGATCATCGCAATGGGACCAAATGTTGATGACTTCATCCAGGTGGATTATGACGGGTCCTTTCACCCATTAAAACTCAGCATGACTTACTGTAATATAATCACGTTGATCAAGTGTCATTATATCATACTAACTCATGCTTCAGTTCCCAACACTACTTCAAAATCATTCATATTTTAAACTCGAAGGTTTTAGAATTTAGAAACTAAAATAGTTTCTTTTATGATGTAACACAGATAACACAAAGAGATAACTAATTTCGGATAATAAGAGTTATGAAAATATCCTCAGATATATCGAAGATATTTATGATGATATTTTCAGAATTTCAAAGATCGAAGGTTGATGAAGAAAGATTTTCCAAAAGATTTAATATGAGTATAGAGCAAGGTTTTCTCTAAAGATTTCATTGGATACAGAATTATCTGGATTCTTTGAATATAGGGTTTGGTCCTTGTATTTGTCCTTGGCCTCCTTCGTGGTTAGCTCAATCCGTTTTCCAGTTCCAACTTTTCTGAGCTTTTCCAACATACTATTCTTTTTTTTATCATCAAAGTTCCGACAATTAAGGTCATTTACGGTTGTCTACAGTTTCTGCTGCTTCATTCAGCTTTTTCAAAGTTCAATGCTTTGATTCGTAGGCTGAGTGCTTTTCAAAATTTCAGAATGGAATATCATAATTCTAAGAGATAAATGTTATATGTATACATATAACTGTTGATGTAGAAATGCTGCGAAATTCAAAACACTGATTGCAGATTCTCGATAATTGGTATGGCAATTATCGTTACAAGATGCGGATAAGGTTTCGATAATTATAATTATTTTTTGGAAAGTCAAAGTTCAACGAAGTTGTTGGTAAGTTTACTACTAATGTGGTGGAATATAAACGGTCCCTCGATAATGATAAAAGAGCACGCATATATATCAAGGTTATAATAAGGTTGTTTCGAACGAAAAGTCGAAGTTGACTTGCTGAAGCTGTGACAAAATTGGCTAATTTTGGAAAGGAATTGAAAAGTTATTTTCGGTAATAACAATGCCAAAGGAGCTAGCACCGATACGTGTTAAACATTTACTCAGGTTTCAAGTGTTTTCAGGTGCATAGCTATATGCATCACTCTTTTCTCCCGTAGATGAAGTGCGGTTGGTTCATCCTTTCAATTGAGGTGTTTTCAAGAATCATGAAAGGTTTGAACACAGATTGTAATCGTCAAAATATAAATGGGGTTTAAGATGAAATCAAGTGGCAAACTTGAAGAATTGTTTAGTTTCATATGTTATAATCAATATGTTAATTCATTTTAATTGTCCAATGTTGGTAGTCCACAGTTAGCAGTCCACAGTCACTAACTCAATAATTCATATATATTTTATAATATTCGAATTAATTAACACGTATCGTGACCCGTGTACATGTCTCAGACTCGATCACAACTCAAAGTATATATATTATTATAGAATCAATCTCAACCCTGTATAGAGAACTCGATCATTACTACATATAGAGTGTCTATGGTTATTCCAAATAATATATATATATATATATATATATATATATATATATATATATATATATATATATATATATATATATATATATATATATATATATATATATATATATATATATATATATATATATATATATATGCGTCGATATGATATGTCAAAAACTTGTATACGTGTCCCGATATTTAAAGTGCGTAAAATAAATACAGAAATTAAATGACGATAAATAAAATGCGTAAAGTAAATAACATAAATTAAATAACGATAAATAAAATTGCGATAATTAAATTGCGATAAATAAACTGCGATAAATAAAATGTAATCAGTTAGCTAGGAATAGTTAGCTAGGATTTTGTTAGCGTGGATTCTTATCAAAATTTTCTCATGGTTAATTTGTTTGTTTCTAACAAATTTTTATTTTTGTCCAATGTTTTCTTCATTATGCCACTTGTTGAATTCTGATAAATCAAAATCCAAATATGAAATTGAACGAAAAGGGTTATTCTACGATGAACGGATACGTATATCGGTGGTTGTAAATATGATAGTAAATGACTGTTGAATTATATTTGAAAGAATGTACAGTGTACTTATTAATGTGAAATCTAAATATTCCTCGGGTATTACCTACCCGTTAAAATATTTTCATCATTAACAGTTTGTACAAAAGAATTTTTTTATTTACAATCTTTATGAAAATATATATACATATATATTTTCTTCAGATGTAATCATGGATTTAATGAGTTAATATGATATTAAACTCATTTGATTTATCGTTAGAATAAGAATATATAATCTCTAAAACATTAGAGATTATATAATCGCCATGTCGAACGAAGATAAATGATGTAGAACGTCATGTAGAACGAAGATAATCGAGGCAGGACATCATGTAGTATGATGATTATGCTGGAAGTACAGACTGTGAATTTGAGGCGTGTAGTGTTGAGGCTTGTGCTGCGGATGCTGTTGTTGGTGGCATTGGTGTTGCCGGTGATGTTGCTGAAGTTGGTAAATTTTGCACCATATTCTCCAAATTGATTACTCGAGCGCGAAGTTCGTCGACTTCTTATATTATTTCGGGATGATTGTTGATCGAAACAAGCGGATGAATAAGGTTTAGAATTTTAGATAGAATATAATCGTGGCGAGATATTCGAGAAATGAGGGTGAAAATGGTGTTTCAGATTGGGTCGTCGGTAAGTGCTTCAGGTTCATCGCCAAAAAGGAAATTTGGTTGGTGAAAAGGATCGCCTTCTTCGTGTCTTCATTGATTAAGTCGACTACGAACTCATCAGATGAATTGGAGATGGATGATTGGTTGATTCATTCTGGTGACACTGCTTTCGGAGTTTAGGTGAATATCCATGTCTAAATAGCTGTCGGAATAACTATCAGAATAGCTATCGGAATCTGAGGGACTCGAACTGGTTGAGGGATTCATCTCGTACGATCTGATGAAGGATTTTTGATAAGAAATAGATTATATGATATAGATTAGTACCCTGCAATACATAATTTATATATGCATATATAATACTAAAATTCCATAAGTTACAGAGGAATCTACGGAAGCTGTCAGGCAAAGGTAACAATAACAGATATGCTACGATATGAATTTTGTCTATACACTATTCATGCAATCAATGCAGTAAGATGTGTCTAGACTAGGAATGATAAGCAGGTAATTTCCTAAGGATAATAAGTAGATGATTTTCAACACGAATGATAAGCAAAACTTTTGACATGCAGACACGGTCGAAGTCCAGACTCACTAATACATCCTAACGACTTATCAGTTAGACACACTAATGCAGACCTAGTTCACTAAGACCACCGCTCTAATACCACCTGAAGCAACCCGTCCTAATCCATCTGGATAAATACATTACATTTGGTTACATCGCGAGGTACTTGACCTCTATATGATACATTTTACAAACATTGCATTTGTAGTGATCCGAACTTTTCCATGTTTATATATATTAATTGAGATTGATATTTACATGACTAAATGTTTTCAACATGTTAAGCAATCAAACTTGTTAAGACTTGATTAAATGAAATAAGTTTCATATAGACAATTGATCACCCAAGTTGACCGACAATTCACGAACGTTACAAAATTTTAAAAACTACATGTTGTGGTATATATAGACATATATATATATGGTTGATATGAGATTATGATGAGTAAGTATCTCACTAAGTATATTAACAGTGTGTGATATACATAAGAAATGAGACTACTAAGTTAAGAAACTCGAAAACGATATATATAACGATTATCATTATAACAACGTCTTACTAGGTACATATGAATCATATTAAGATATTGATACACTTGGTTAATTATGTTAAATGATAAGTAAATATATCATTAAGTGTATTAACAATGACATACATATGCAAAAATAAGAGTACTAACTTAATGATTTCGAAACGAGACATATATGTAACGATTATCGTTGTAACGACATTTAACTGTATATATATCATACTAAGATATATTATATATCATAATATCATGATAATGTAACAATTTAACATCTCATTTGATATAATAAACAATGAGTTAACAACATTTAACAAGATCGTTAACCTAAAAGTTTCAAAACAACATTTACATGTAGCGACTAACGATGACTTAACGACTCAGTTAAAATGTATATACATGTAGTGTTTTAATATGTATTCATACACTTTTGAGTAAAATGTATATACATGTAGTGTTTTAATATGTATTCATACACTTTTGAAAGACTTCAAGACACTTATCAAAATACTTCTACTTAACAAAAATGCTTACAATTACATCCTCGTTCAGTTTCATCAACAATTCTACTCGTATTCACCCGTATTTGTACTCGTACAATACACAGCTTTTAGATGTATGTACTATTGGTATATACACTCCAATGATCAGCTCTTAGCAGCCTATGTGAGTTACCTAACATATGTGGGAACCATCATTTGGCAACTAGCATGAAATATCTCATAAAATTATAAAAATATGAGTAATCATTCATGACTTATTTACATGAAAACAAAATTACACATCCTTTATATCTAATCCATATACCAACGACCAAAAACACCTACAAACACTTTCATTCTTCAATTTTCTTCATCTAATTGATCTCTCTCAAGTTCCATCTTCAAGTTCTAAGTGTTCTTCATAAATTCCATAAGTATAGTTTCATAAAAATCAAGAATACTTCCAAGTTTGCAAGTCTACTTCCAAGCTTTCTAATCCATTCCAAGTAATCATCTAAGATCAAGGAACTTTTGTTATTTACTGTAGGTTATCTTTCTAATTCAAGGTAATATTCATATTCAAACTTTGATTCATTTTCTACAACTATAATAATCTTATTTGGAGTGAAAATCTTACTTGAACTGTTTTCGTGTCATGATTCTGTTTCAAGAACTTTCAAGCCATCCAAGGATCCTTTGAAGCTAGATCCAATTTTCTAATTTCCAGTAGTTTTATCCAGAAAACTTGAGGTAGTAATGATGTTCATAACATCATTCGATTCATACATATAAAGCTATCTTATTCGAAGGTTTAAACTTGTAATCACTAGAACATAGTTTAGTTAATTCTAAACTTGTTCGCAAACAAAAGTTAATCCTTCTAACTTGACTTTTAAAATCAACTAAACATATGTTCTATATCTATATGATAAGCTAACTTAATGATTTAAAACCTGGAAACACGATGAACACTATAAAATCGGATATACGCCGTCGTAGTGAAACTGGGGGCTATTTTGGTTTGGATAATTAAAAACTATGATAAACTTTGATTTAAAATTTGTTCTTCTGAGAAAATTATTTTTCATATGAACATTAAACTATATCCAAAAAACAAGGTTAAACTCAAATTAGAAGTATGTTTTCTAAAATGGTCATCTAGACGTCGTTCTTTCGACTGAAATGACTATCTTTACAAAAACGACTTGTAACTTATATTTCTGACTATAAACCTATACTTTTTCTGTTTAGATTCATAAAATAGAGTTCAATATGAAACCATAGCAATTTGATTCACTCAAAACGGATTTAAAATGAAGAAGTTATGGGTAAAACAAGATTGGATATTTTTGATCTTTTTAGCTACGGGAAGTGTTTAACAAATCTATACAAATCATATCATAGCTAACTTATATTGTATTATACATGTATTCTAATATATTATGTAATCTTAGGATACAATAGACACGTATGCAAATGTTTTGACATATCATATCGACTCATCTATAAATATTATTTGGAACAACCATAGACACTCTATATGCAGTAATGTTGGAGTTAGCTATACAGGGTTGAGGTTGATTCCAAAAATATATATAGCTTGAGTTGTGATCTAGCCTGAGACGTATATACACTGAGTCGTGGATTGATTCAAGATAATATATATCAATTTATTTCTGTACATCTAATTATGGACATCTAGTTGTAGGTTACTAACAAGGACAACTGACTTAATAAATTTAAAATAGTAAAACGTATTAAAAATGTTGTAAATATATTTTGAACATACTTTGATATATATGTACATATTTGTTATAGGTTCATGAATCGACCAGTGGCCAAGTCTTACTTCCCGACGAAGTAAAAATCTGTGAAAGTGAGTTATAGTCCCACTTTTAAAATCTAATATTTTTGGGATGAGAATACATGCAGGTTTTATAAATGATTTACAAAATAGACACAAGTACGTGAAACTACATTCTATAGTTGAATTATCGAAATCGAATATGCCCCTTTTTATTAAGTCTGGTAATCTAAGAATTAGGGAACAGACACCCTAATTGACGTGAATCCTAAAGATAGATCTATTGGGCCTAACAAACCCCATCCAAATACCGGATGGTTTAGTACTTCGAAATTTATATCATATCCGAAGGGTGTCCCGGAATGATGGGGATATTCTTATATATGCATCTTGTTAATGTCGGTTACCAGGTGTTCACCATATGAATGATTTTTATCTCTATGTATGGGATGTGTATTGAAATATGAAATCTTGTGGTCTATTGTTACGATTTGATATATATAGGTTAAACCTATAACTCACCAACATTTTTGTTGACGTTTAAAGCATGTTTATTCTTAGGTGAATACTAAGAGCTTCCGCTGTTGCATACTAAAATAAGGACATGATTTGGAGTCCATGTTTGTATGATATTGTGTAAAAACTGCATTCAAGAAACATATGTCGATGTAATATATTTCTATTGTAAACCATTATGTAATGGTCGTGTGTAAACAGTATATTTTAGATTATCATTATTTGATAATCAACGTAATGTTTTTAAAACCTTTATTGATAAAATAAAGGTTATGGTTGTTTTAAAAATGAATGCAGTCTTTGAAAAACGTCTCATATAGAGGTCAAAACCTCGCAATGAAATCAATTAATATGGAACGTTTATAATCAATATGAACGGGACATTTCAGTTGGTATCCGAGCGTTGGTCTTAGAGAACCAGAAAATTTGTATTAGTGTGCCTATGGAGTTTGTTAGGATGCATTAGTGAGTCTGGACTTCGACCGTGTTTTCTTTAAAAATGATTGCTTAACATTTTTGTTGGAAACTATATATTATTAACATGTAAATATTATGTGATATATTAATCTCTTAGCATGTTTGATATTGTGTGATAGATGTCTACCTCTAGCACAAATCCCATTGACTCACCTAATAATAACGAAGAGTCAAATATATATTGGCAAGATTCACAAGTTCCCGAAGAACTGGAAGAAGAGGAAATGGAACCGGAAGAAGAGGAACCAGAAGAAGAGGTTCCGGAGGGGGGAATAGTAGAAACCACAGAAAACCGGTCAAATAAAAGAAAATTCTCAACCAATGGACCAAAGTTAATAATGGTCAATGGTGTTTCCGCTAAGAAAGCAAAATATTGGGAAAATTACCAATTTTTCGATGAATCAGATCCTGATGAGGATTCCGATGATGTAATAGAAATTACCCCGACCCAATTTAATGAGGCAAAAGAAAATAATAAGGGAAAAGGCATCAAAATAGAGAAATCTGATTCCGACCCAGATGAACTTTATATGTACCGTCAACACCCGTATTTTCAATATCGTGACAATAACCCGGGAACCTCTAAACCACCAGGTTTTTCTAAACCAATGTGGAAAATGACGACTCGTATTAGAGGAACATCATATATCCCTAGAAGATTAGGAAAAAGAACCAAGTCTGAAGAAGAAGAAGAAACCAGTGATTTAGATTAGAGGGGTGTGAGCATGTTGTGTAATAAATGTATTGCAGTATGCTTGTACTTTTATGTTCTATGTAAAAATTTCTTGTATTGTTTGTTTTTACGAATCTAATCCTTGTCTATTTTACAGTATAAAAACAAAATGGACGTTAAGGGTAGACAACCGAATATTTTAGAAGACGTACCAGAGGATATAATTGAGGAAATCTTGTCTAGAGTCGGTCAGAATTCATCAACACATTTAGTTATGGCAAAATTAACTTGTCAAACATTTGAAAGACTTTTCAGAAATGCCTTAGTTTATAAAATGCTTTCCTTTGATAGGTGGGGTATATCACATTGGGGAGACTTTAAGTTATGCCGTGTTTTCTTTAAAGCGTTAAATGCGGGGAACCCAAATGCAATTTTACGCTACGGGTTAAGAACCTATTTTGACTCAACATATTCCAACATAGGATTTCGTGAATTAGAAATAACTTCTAACATGCAACATAAAGAAGCATGTTATGCTTACGGGTTAGTGATGTTCGCTTCTTACCAAAGTGAGAAAAAGAACATCGGATTGCAGCTTTTAAATAAAACTTTCCCACAAGTGACGGATTCAGTAGTTGGGGTGAGAAACAAGGTTTTTAGATTATTACGAGGATGCTGGACATTATGAAACCCTCGTCCTTTTGACGACATTACAACATGCTACCTAGCCAATGGTCATAATGGTTATTTTCCACAAGACCAAGGATGGGAAGTCGTCTTAGTAAAACCAGAATGCATGACTTGTTTCTGGACTTATGAATTATGTGTCTTTATTTCCTTTGCTGAACAACTTACGTATTAACTAGATTTATCTTCAAAACTGTCTTGTATCATAGTATACTATATTTCATGTTATATGTAATATAGCGAAGTTGTAAGTTTGAAGAATATTTGTATGCGATATATTATTATAATCAGTTTTTTATATGGAATTGTAGTAGTTGAATTGTATATTAGCTACTAAGTATGAACTTAACGGGTAGGTAGTACCCGAATTTAAACTTATAAAATGCTAATATGAAGAAAAAGCTTTTATAAATGAGTTCATATTATGCTACGAGATACTATTGACTACTCTTAATATTCTGTATGATTAAATTGTTTCATTTGACTATTTTGAAGGAAATGGCACCGACTACTCGACACACCATGAATATGAGCGAAGAGGAATTTCGTACCTTTCTTGCTGCAAACATAGCCACAGTACAGGTTGCGCTACATACCAACAATAACTTTGAATCTAGAAATGCAGCTAATGGTGTAAAGAAATCGTGTAGGATGCTCCTACAAAGAATTCACTGCCTGCAAACCTTTAGAATTTGATGGAACCGAATGACCAATTGGATTGAAACGGTGGACCGAGAAAGTCGAATCGGTGTTTGCCATAAGTAAGTGTACTGAAGAAGACAAAGTTAAGTACGCTACACATACCTTCACAGATACTGCATTAACGTGGTGGAACACCTATCTTGAACAGGTAGGACAAAATACTACTTACGCACTACCGTGGTTGGCATTCAAGCAATTGATGAACGAGAAGTACCGTCCCAGAACCGAGGTCAATAAGCTCAAGTCAGAACTTAGAGGATTATGAACACAGGGATTCGATATTACTTCGTACGAAATACAATTCACAGAATTGTGCCTATTGTGTCCGAGAGCGTTCGAAGATGAGGAAGAGAAGATCGACGCGTTTGTGAAAGGGTTACCGGAGAGAATCCAAGAAGACATAAGTTCACACGAGCCTGCCTCCATTCAAAAGGCATGTAGAATGGCTCAAAAACTAGTGAACCAGATTGAGGGAAGAATGATGATGTAGCGTGAGGGTACGAAATAGTATTATTTTTAATACAAAATACTACAAAATATGACACAAGTTTTATTAATTTACGGATGGGATATACCTAAACCTTGCTACAACATTATAGGCAGTGTACCTAATCGTAGAGTAGTGTAGTTTTTAGTAAGTCCGGTTCGTTCCACAGGGAGCTAGTGATTACGTACTATATTTTTATAAAACTATATTTATATAAATATATATATATATATATATATATATATATATATATATATATATATATATATATATATATATATATATATATATATATATATATATATATATATATAAGTAGTAATATTATTATAAAAGGGGGTTTTTTACCGTTTAATGACCGGTTTGTCGATTTTATATTTTTAAGCGTAAAGATAAATGACAATAATTAAAGTGCGTAAAATATATAAATGACGATAAATAAAATAACAATAAATAAAATTGCGATAGAATATGAAATAAAAGGATTATGCTTATTTAAACTTCCGTAATCATGATGTTTAACGTTTTGATTTTAATTAATTGTTACTCGGGTTAATTGTCCTTTGTCATGGTTTATTTGATACCTATCTGGTTTTTGTCCATAATAGTCCATCGGTCATAAATATAAAGTGCGAGTGTCCTCGTCAAATTACCCTTATACCCGAAGTCAAATATTCCAACTAATTAAGGATTTAAACTGTGACGCAGTTATCACTTCTGTCAACAATTACACCAGTTATCACTGTATGTAATCCACCCCTGTTTTGATTAGATATGAATATTAATTTACCCACTTGATCAGTTTGAATAATCAATTACCCAACCCGAATAATTAATTAAATGATTATAATAGATTCCATATGAACGTCACTGAATAGGACAACCATAATCATTATTAATTATTAGGTTAATTAATTTGAAGATAGGTTCGATAGACTCCAATGAGTTGTCACTCAATTAGACAATACCCCCCATCTATTAATAGTCAATAGTCCAATTTCTACAAGTGTCGGTCTTTTGCCCAAACCTTAATTATGGTACAAAGTTCAATAACCCCGTCTTAATATTTTAGCCCAACATCACGATTACTTCGTTTTAAATAAGCATAATAATAACTTAGTTACGAGACATTAATTTAAAAAGGAAGAACATAACTTACAGTGATTATTAATCGTGTAGCGTTACACGGACAGAGTTTCGACTTTAAAACCCGTAAAACATTCCTTACAATAACCCAATTATTATTAAACTTAAACTAAAATTAAAATTATAATTATAAATATATATATTACATGTAAAGAGAAAGAAAGAAGAAAAGGTGTACATAAATCGATCAAATGAATTGCCTTTTATAGGCAAATATTGAATTGAAATTTTTACTTATGACCCCTTAACTATGCTCAATTAACAACTTTTTATTATTTATTATTATTCTTATTATGAATTATTTAAATATTATATTATATTCTTGTGCATAGTTGACTTGTACTTTCAGCTCCGTTGCGTCGAGCATTGATAGTTGGCTCGGGTACCGGTTCCGGATTTTCGAACGTCCTTTCGTATAATTTAATATCTTGTACTTTGCGTTTTGTAACTTGTACTCTTGTCATTTTTAGACGTTTCTCATCAATAAATTGAACCTTTTGAATTGTATCTTGTACATTTGAGCTTTTTGGACGTTTGTGTCTTCAAATTTTCGTTTTCGCCTTTTGTCTTCGCACTTATTTATTTAAACAATTACAATGAAAATATAATACAATTACATATGAAAACCTATTATTTAGAAGGGATATTGCTATGAAATATATGTTCCTTTTTAGCCTTATCAAATATCCCCACACTTGAGCGTTGCTTGTCCTCAAGCAATACAGAACTTGAAATAAAAACATACATGAATCACTTTTTTATTCATCACACTTTGTACATTAGTGATTTTGATATGGTGGTATAAACAATGATAGTAACGATAGAACCATGGTTAAAGGTGGGTGTGTCATCCACAGTTGCCTCGGGTTTAGGTCAACGACACTTGCAATCAAATAGCCGATTTACTTTCGGTTTCCAAAGCAAAGTGCACATTTGAAAGGTGGTTTACAGTCCCACATGACTATGAAAATGTAGATCTTTAAGGAAATTGGATCTTTATGAAAACATTTGATCTTTTTGAAAATTTAATCTAGCTTTTACCCTAGGTAAGTTTTCCGGAATAACCCTTCACCGGTGTTTGCAAAATATTTTTGTGGGTTGTGTGGGTTTTAGATTTGAAAATTTTAGCTCAACACTTGTGGTTTTGTGTTACCCACTTGCTAACCTTGTATTGGGAAAGCAATACGTCCAGTTTACTTGTTCCGTATATTACCTTTCGGTAAACTACCGTCCGGTTGTAAAGGAAAGCGATGAACAAGAAACTGTTAAGGCAATGTCTAATGACATGCATATGATTATGGTTTTAAAACATGTCGGATGCTAGTACTATCCTTTGTAGGAGCAATAGTAAAGATTATCCTATGATTTTTCGGTCTGGCACAAGGTCCTGTCTCCGACCATGCTATGCAACCACCGTTTCTTACGGTTGACACCCAATTTGGTTCAGGTGACCTAATGAATTCTGATGAATTCTCAGGATTTTACGTTCAATGGTAATGAACGCATTGAAAATAGGTTTTCAGAAAACAAATCGGTTTTATTTTTGATCAAAATATTTTCTCGTTCAAGCTCGAGTTTAGATATCATTGAATTCCATGAGTTTGTAATTCTCAATCTTTAAGGTCAATCTCTAGGATTGAGTAATATCAGTCTTAAAAGCTGATTTTTGATCTTTAAGGAGATTATCCTTTCTGGGGATTTGATTCATTAGTCTTATCAAGCTAATTTGCACGGTGCCCCCCATTGTGCGAGATAAATCCTTCTCATGGTTAGGATAAATCTGACCACATGGCGACCCTGTTTGATGCTGAGGTCCGTGGATTTCCTGCTGATTTTAGAGATGACTTTTCTAGATTTTTCGTCAACCTACAGCTGGTCTGGACGACAACTTCATGACCTAAATCAAGAAGCGCGTTTCTTTTTCGGAAGACTTTACTTCCTTTTAATGATGGAATTGATTCATCGTGTAGATCCATCTTTCTTACAGTAAATCAGGTAAACCAGTTAATTTAGTCCAAAGTAAAAGCACCTGCAATAACTTTACAAAAACATGTGATAGATAGTTTTTAATTGAATAACTTGGTACATTCTCCCCACACTTGGCTTTTTTCATGCGTCTTTTTATATCTTAATAAATAAATTCAAGCGTTTTAGTTGTTTCTCACTTTATGTCCTTTCCGAGGTAACAATAATTTCGGCATTAACACCTAGTTTTATCGTTCATAAATATGTATAAACATGATTTTGAATTCATTTAGTTATAAAATTTTAAAATTTTCATAATATTTAGAAAATAAGCCAAGTATAAACCCGAGAGAATTTATAACCCTTTCCCATACTTGAGATCATGCAATGCCCTCATTTGCATGAAATCAGACTATAATTATAAATTCATGAGGGTGATTAGTGTAGGAAAGTGATTAAAAATACCCAGTTTGTAATTACAAAGCTCGTCGAATGATAGATGGCGCGCCTCATCGTTCATTCCTTCATTTATTATATCACATTTGTTGTTTTGCATCTTGTCGTCAAAATCAGTAGCTTTTGCTGAACTTAATGTTAGTCTTTGAAAGTGCGTTGTTTTACCCTGTTGTTTACATGATAAAATACAAACATATATACATATTTTTAAAGTTGGGTATATTACCCCACGTTCAAAAATTTATAAAATCAAATATTTTTTTTTTTGCATACTTTAAATCAATAAAATTAAAAATAATGATGACAAAATTTTTCGCCCCGCCCTCGGGTAAAGTAATTTCGGCTCAACGACCTAGTGTTCAACTCACGACGAATTTTAGAAATCAATTTTTTTCAACTTAATGAAATAAAGTAAATTTTTGTTTTTAAATTCACACAAAACTTAAAAAGAAAACATATTAATTTCATATAAAACCTAAAAAATAAAAAAAATTCAGAATGGGGGGAGAAAACTAGTTCTTTAGTGTCTGCTAGTGGAAAAGACCAATCGGATTCCATTCTCGGAACTACACGAGAACAGAACAACTAACTCCAAACAGCATTTTATTTTTAGAATATTTGAATCTCCTCACACTTAGGTAGATGTGGTGTCGAAATTGTGATTAACTTCATCGTCAATTTCTCTTGGTTCATAATCAACTTGCATATCTGTGACTTTTTCTTTAAGCCAGTGACCAGCTTCTTCCGTAATATCCACAAATTCAACTAGTTTCGCCTTTTCTTTAGGCAACAGATTGGATACTAACCGGTTACATAACTTAAAGTTCCCCTTACTTCTAGCATCACAAACCCGTTTAAAAAGTTTCTTCATTGAACTGTTAATAACGGGGTCATTTAATTTCGTATCAACAACGGGGTTCTTTGTTATCAGGTCATCATTAGGTGTTACTTCATTTTCCCCACACTTAGGCGTTCTATTATTGTTAAGCATTACCGTTGGAGTTGGTAAAACAACATGGTTCTTACCAATCGTTTTTGTCGGTTCAACGGTTTTGGTTTGTGGATATTTAGACTTTCGAATCATAAAGGTGATCGATTTCTCATCATTACTAAGTGTCATTCTACCCTTTCTTACATCAAATAACGCCCCGGTGGACGCTAAGAATGGTCGACCTAAAATTAGAGGAACGTTTGAGTCCTCTTCTATGTCAATGACAATGAATTTGACTAGAAAGGTTAAATTATCTACTTGAACGGGTAGGTTATCAGCAATTCCAACTGGGTGCTTAATGGTTTGATCAAGGAGTCGAACACTCATATCCGTTGGAGTTAACTCACCTACACCTAATCTCTTATATAATGAAAGAGGCATAACACTCACACTTGAACCTAAATCTGCTAGTGCATCATACATGACACAGTCACTAAGTAGACAAGGAACAATAAATTTACCCGGATCACCTACCCTAGGTGGAGGATTTGGTGGAACTGTCTTAACCGGGTTTACTTCTACTGTTTTTGTTTCTTGCACTTTTTTATTCTTCTTCTTCTTCTTTCCAGAGGTATCACAAACTTTATTACCTATTACTTGCTCATACTCAACTCCTTTTCTTGGAAACGGGATGGGTGGTCTGTATGGTGCCACCACTGGCTTTACATACTCGGGTGGTGGTGGTGGTGTAACTTCTTCATTGTTACTTACATCTAAAACCTCCCCATCTTCTGATGCTGGTTTTTTAGAATTTGTTGAAACCATATTAACATTTTCATTCCGAGGATTTACTTCAGTATTACTCGGTAGCTTTCCTTGTTTCCTTTCACTCATCAATCTAACAAGAGTACCTACTTGTTTTTCTAGATTCAAAATAGAAGCTTGTTGAGTTCTAAATGACTGATCAAACCTCTCATTCGTTTGAGTTTGAGTTTCAATAAATTGTGTTTGAGATTCAACTAGCTTAAATAACACTTCTTCCAGATTTGTCTTTTTCTCTTCGGTTTGTTGTAGTGGTTTATACAAGCCAGGTCTTTGTTGATTGAAAGTGTTGTTTTGAGTTGGATGGTTATTCGGACCTTGTTGGTTATACGAGTTATTGTCGGGTCCTTTTGGATTGTAAAGAATATTTTTATTTCGATTGAAGTTTGGCCTTGGCGGTTGATAATTATTCTGATAACTATTTTCCAGCCTTTGGTTCATGTAGACAACATTCTCACGTTGTTCCATCGTTTGTTCAATGTGACAGTCTTTCATTAAGTGAGGTCCACCGCATTGCTCACAACTGATTCGTATTGCGTGAATATCTTTATTCATCTTTTCCATTCGTCTCTCGAAAGCATCTATTTTTGCGAAAACGGAATCAAAGTTATGGCTAGAATCGGCTCTAGCCGCTTTAGATGAACGATATATATCTTTCTCTTGGTGCCACTCATGAGAGTGGGAGGCTGTGTTATCAATAATTTTGTAAGCTTCAGTTGCGGTTTTCTTCATAATGGAACCACCAGCTGTTATGTCGATGTCTTTTCGTGTAGCAACGTTGACACCTTGGTAGAATATTTGTACTATTTGATAAGTGTCTAAACCGTGTTGAGGACATCCTCTCAACAACTTTCCAAATCTTGTCCACGCCTCATATAGAGTTTCATTTGACTTTTGTGTGAACGTAACAATTTCTCCTTGAAGTCTCACGGCTTTAGATGCCGGAAAGAATCTTTTAAGAAATTTCTCAACTAAAACATCCCATGTGTTAATCGCCCATTCAGGTAACGATTCTAACCAATCTTTGGCTTCTCCCTTTAAAGTCCAGGGAAACAACATGAGATAGATCTGTTCATCCTCAACTTCTCGGATTTTGAATAGTGTACAGATCCTATTAAACGTACGAAGATGTTCGTTTGGATCTTCCTTCGGCGCACCACTATATTGGCACTGATTAGTTACCATGTGTAGGATTTGTCCTTTGATTTCATAATCTGGCGCATTAATGTCTGGCTTAATAATGGCGTGACCTTGGCCCGTGCGCGTAGCTCTCATTCGGTCTTCCATACTTAGAGGTTCCAGATTTTCCATAATTGAATTTGTTGAATACGAATCACTAGAAGATTCTGATTTAATGGTTTGTGGTTCAGGAGGAATGATTAGTGGTTCTGGATCTTGGAATTGTCCCTGAATATTCTCCGGATTCTCAATTGTGAGGCCGGGTTCAAAAGATGGATTATCGGAAATTTGAGTTGGAGTTCTTGGTCGACTAGATGATGATTCTAAAGAAAAATCAACGGCGACAATATTGGCTAGATGTCTTGATCGAGTTATAGGTGGTGAACGTATGAAAGGTGGTGAACGTTTTACTCGGTGCATTCACTGAATATCCTATTAGTTTTTAAAAGAAAAGAAAAATTATATAAGTTATCCAATTAATAGACTTTTCTGATTTTGCCCACTTTTCGATTAGCCAAAAGATGCAGCAGAGGGGCAGGATTCGTTTGGTCTCAATATAATTGAGTACTGTTTGGCTCCAATAACCCGGTCCACGTACAAATCCAACTATTACTACGAACCAGAAAATTTTGATGTCTATCAATTTAACCACTTAAAATAAATTTTCGTAATTTTAAGAAATTTAGATAAGAAGTAGAATAAAAATCTTATCCTAAAACTAGAATAGCGAGAAATAAGAAAGAAAAAAAAACGCGTCGAAAAAGGTCAAAAAATAAAAGGTCGAAAAATAGGCGTCGAAAAATAAAAATAAGAAAGTAGCGCGAAAAACGGCGTCGCAAAATTCTAAAGCACATAAATCTTAGTCTAAGGAATAAGCACTTAAGGGATTTTACGGCAAACCTAAAAATTCTAGAAATAAAAATAACTATGGCAAAACTAAACTTAATACTAAAAATTGTAACTAGAGTCTAAAAATCTAAAGGTAATAAAAAAAAACTTTTTTTTTAATTTTTTTATATTTCGTTTTTTAAGGATTTTAAAATTTTTTTTTTAAAATTTTTTTTTTTAAACTTTTTTTTTAAAAAAAAAATTTTGTTTAAAAAAAATAATTTTTTTTACAATTTTTTTTTTAAAACGAATTTTTTTTCTTTAAAAAAAAATGATTTTTTTACACAATTTTTTTAAGGAATTAATAATTTTTTTATTATTATTATTTTTTTTTAAAACTTTTTTTTAACTCATTTACTATTCATGAATAGTAAATAAAAAGAAATTAATTAATTTACTATTCACATGAAAGCGACATGATAGAAATTATTAATTGCAAGTTACATAATATACCCCTAAAATATTTAATAAATACGACTTTTTAAAACTTTTAAAACTTTTACGTATCAAATTTGATTCTAAAATATTATTATATTATTATATTTTATTTCAATATTATTATATTATTATATTTATTAAATTATTATATTTAAATTAATATATCTTTAATCAATCAAAAACTAAAAAAAAAACTTAAATACCCCGTGAAAACCCAAAAAGTGTCCCCGAAATTACTTTTTTTATAACTATATTTTTACAGATATAAATTAAAAATATAGCGTTTTAGCGCTCCCAGGCAGCAGCGCCAAAAACTTGATGATGTAGCGTGAGGGTACGAAATAGTATTATTTTTAATACAAAATACTACAAAATATGACACAAGTTTTATTAATTTACGGATGGAATATACCTAAACCTTGCTACAACATTATAGGCAGTGTACCTAATCGTAGAGTAGTGTAGTTTTTAGTAAGTCCGGTTCGTTCCACAGGGAGCTAGTGATTCCGTACTATATTTTTATAAAACTATATTTATATAAATATATATATATATAAGTAGTAATATTATTTTAAAAGGGGGTTTTTTACCGTTTAATGACCGGTTTGTCGATTTTATATTTTTAAGCGTAAAGATGAATGACAATAATTAAAGTGCGTAAAATATATAAATGACGATAAATAAAATAACAATAAATAAAATTGCGATAGAATATGAAATAAAAGGATTATGCTTATTTAAACTTCTGTAATCATGATGTTTAACGTTTTGATTTTAATTAATTGTTACTCGGGTTAATTATCCTTTGTCATGGTTTATTTGATACCTATCTGGTTTTTGTCCATAATAGTCCATCGGTCATAAATATAAAGTGCGAGTGTCCTCGTCAAATTACCCTTATACCCGAACTTAAATATTCCAACTAATTAAGGATTTAAACTGTGACGCAGTTATCACTTATGTCAACAATTACACCAGTTATCACTGTATGTAATCCACCCCTGTTTTGATTAGATATGAATATTAATTTACCCACTTGATCAGTTTGAATAATCAATTACCCAACCCGAATAATTAATTAAATGATTATAATAGATTTCATATGAACGTCAATGAATAGGACAACCATAATCATTATTAATTATTAGGTTAATTAATTTGAAGATAGGTTCGATAGACACCAATGAGTTGTCACTCAATTAGACAATACCCCCCATCTATTAATAGTCAATAGTCCAATTTCCACAAGTGTCGGTCTTTTGCTCAAACCTTAATTATGGTACAAAGTTCAATAACCCCGTCTTAATATTTTAGCCCAACATCACGATTACTTCATTTTAAATAAGTATAATAATAACTTAGTTACAAGACATTAATTTAAAAAGGAAGAACATAACTTACAGTGATTATTAATCGTGTAGCGTTACACGGACAGAGTTTCGACTTTAAAACCCGTAAAACATTCCTTACAATAACCCAATTATTATTAAACTTAAACTATAATTAAAATTATAATTATAAATATATATATTACATGTAAAGAGAAAGAAAGAAGAAAAGGTGTACATAAATCGATCAAATTTTTCACTTATGACCCCTTAACTATGCTCAATTAACAACTTTTTATTATTTATTATTATTCTTATTATGAATTATTTAAATATTATATTATATTCTTGTGCATAGTTGACTTGTACTTTCAGCTCCGTTGCGTCGAGCGTTGATAGTTGGCTCGGGTACCGGTTCCGGATTTTCGAACGTCCTTTCGTATAATTTAATATCTTGTACTTTGTGTTTTGTAACTTGTACTCTTGTCATTTTTAGACGTTTCTCATCAATAAATTGAACCTTTTGAATTGTATCTTGTACATTTGAGCTTTTTGGACGTTTGTGTCTTCAAATCTTCGTTTTTGCCTTTTTGTCTTCGCACTTATTTATTTAAACAATTACAATGAAAATATAATACAATTACATATGAAAACCTATTATTTAGAAGGGATATTGCTATGAAATATATGTTCCTTTTTAGCCTTATCAAAGAATTAAAGAACAGGCGGCCGAAGAGGCCAACGTGAAGCTAGTCAAAAGAAAGTTGGAGGAAAATGGTGATAAGAGTCACCAAAACAACAACAACTATCCCAACAATCGCAACATCAATCGCAACTACAACAAACGGCACAACAACAACAACAACTACAACAATCATCCCAACAACAATAACAACCGCAACAACAACAACAATCAGAAGCAGCTATGCCAAAGGTGTAATGACCCGCACTTTTTCGATCGTTCTATACTTATAAGATTAATATTTACATAAATTAAACCTTACCAACATGATAAGCAATCCAAATTGTTGAGATTTATGTTTTTGAGAAGAGTTTTACACAACGTTTGACCGTCTAGTTTGACCGATGATATCACGAACTATATAACATATGATAATTATATGTTTGTGTATATATATGTATATATACATATTTAACATGATCTAAGAATGTTTTAATACCTCATTTTGTATTAATAACAATAAGTTATAAGTATATTTTGAAACTACTAACTTAAGTTTTCAAAACAATAACCATACGTAACGTTTTTTGATATAAATACTTATGACCTATAATGTTTATACATATATCGTATATATAATGTATTTAATCACTTTTTAAGGACTTAAATACATAAAACAATATAAGTATATTCACAAAAGATAGCTATATTTGAATTCTCATTCCATTTTTCACAAGATTTCTATACGTATATCTACGGTATATGTACTCGTATCATACCTAGCTTCTATACGTATTTACTATTGGTATATACACATCAAATCACCACCAACCAGCCCTTGTTCATGCCCTAGGTATAAGGTAATTGAATTTGGAGGATAGCTTGACTAATTACATAAAATTACAACTTGAAATTTTGTCCATGTCTACCCTTGATTCACGTTTTTAAGGAGTATCCAAGGATCATCATTTTGATTCATTTTACTTCAACTTTCTAGCCAAAACACACACATACTTAGAAGCCTTAAAACCCTTAATCAATTCAGCAAAGTTACCATGAAGATCTAGCTTCAAAAACATCACTTAATCACCATAAGAAAACCCTTACAAAAACACTTCAAGAATCCTTCCAAGAACACAAGTTTACTTCCAATTTTTCATTCAACTCCATCACTCTTTTGGTTCTAGGTTTTTACTCTTCTTTTACAGCAATCTTGTCCAAGTAACTTGAGGTAGTAACTTTGTTCATAACCTTATTCGATTCATATATATATAGCTATCTTATTTTATGGTATAAAATTTTAACAACAAGAACATAGTTTGAATGTTTTCAAACTTGTTTGCAAACTAAATAGATCCTTCTAACTTAACTTTTAAAATACTTCAAGACCTGTAATATATCATAAATATATTCTAATTTAACAAGGTATAACTTGGTTTTTCAAAGAACACCTTAAAAACTGTTTTTACGACGTCGGAGTGCAACCGGGGGCTGTTTTGGGTTGGATAATTAAAAACTATCTTGAACCTTGAATTGGAGGTTTATTTTCTGGAAAAATGATATTTACTATGAATATGATAACACATAAAAATTTCATGATTTAACTCAAAGTATAAGTATTTTTAAAAAAATAATCATTTAAGGTTGTTTACATGATGGAAAATGATTAACTTCATAAGTTTCACCAAAGTTTGACCTATGACCTGTGATTTCGAATACAAACTAAGGTATTTACAGTTCATATTCTTAAAGAAGTACTCGATCCAAGGAAGTGGCAAGTTGAACCAACGAAAACGGAGTTGTAACGAAGAAACTATGACCAAAACAAAATCGGATATCCAAGACTAGTTTAGCCACGAAAATAATTGGAGAAAAATTAAATAAATCACATCTTTTTAAAATAACATGATATTTTATATATATGTACTCATAATTTAATTTTATATATTTTAGGATCACCCGTAAACAATACGAGAAGATTAATCATAAGATCCCATGATTGTACGCAACACGTCATTTGACAACACCGGTACTTTATGTACGCAACACGTCATTTGACAACACCGGTACAGTGGGTCAAGATTAATCCCGACCAATACGAATACGATGGGGGTTTTATTTATTTCGATGGGGGTTTTATTTAATTATTAAAACACCTAAAAATGAACCATTAAAATTAAATTACTAACTACGGACTAAGAAGACATAAAAAGTATTATAAGTATATATATGTGACGATTGTTTAAAATAAAAATATATTGATATATTATATATGGATAGGTTCGTGATATTAACCGGAGACCAAGTCAAAATATATATCTTCAAGGCAAAAGTGAGTATATAGTCCCACTTTTAAACTCTAAGTATTTCGGGATGAGAATACATGTATTTTATGTTTTACGTTATGGACACAAGTAACTGAAAAATATATTCTACGTTGAGTTGTACCACTGGCATACTTCCCTGTAGCTTGGTAACTATTATTTACAGCGGTATTGTAAACGCGAATCCTGTTGATAGATCTATCGGGCCTGACAACCCCAACCGGACTGGACGACCAGTATTCAACGGTTGCACAGTACTTCGTTTCGTAACTACACTTGGTACGGTGTAGTAAGATTTCATAATAAAGGGAATATGCGACGTGATTAAATGTTAAGTATGGTTACCAAGTGCTCAACCACTTAGAATATTTTTATTAAAATGTTTACATATGAAATCTTGTGGTCTATATTTATATCGCTGCCGGCATTAAACCTATATCTCACCAACTTTATGTTGACGTTTTAAACATGTCTATTCTCAGGTGATAACTAAAAGCTTCCGCTGCAACATGTTGAATTTAAGCAAGATCTTGAGTATGCATATTTGTGTCAAAAATAAAACTGCATATCGGAGGATTTGTAATGTAAAATATGTTGGAAATCGTATTGTTATCATCACATGTAAAGTTTGTAAGTCTAAGATTATCGCTAAACGATAATCATCTTTATATTGTCTAAAGCTTGTATTAAAATAAGAGTTATGGTTTGTAATGTAAAATAAATGCAGTTGTTCTTTTAAAAATGTCGCATATAGAGGTAAATACCTCGCAATGAAATCATACGTTATCTAACTCGTTCTTATGGTTAAGGACGGGTTATGACATGTGGTATCAGAGCGGTGGTCTTAGCGAACCAGGTTTGCATTAGTGTGTCTAACTGATAAGTCGTTAGGATACATTAGTAAGTCTGGACTTTGACCGGGTCTGATTTAAAAACCATTGCTTATCATTGTTGGTTAAAATTTATATGTAAATATTATGTAGTACTAATGGGTTAGTTGTTGTGTGATAGATGTCGGGCTCAAAACATGTTATCACATTCAGCGACTCCGAACCAGAATCTTCAGATGGTGTTCCAGTCATTAACCTATCCGATGACGAAAATAATATCTTTGGGGAAGACTCACAAATTCCGGATGAACCGACTATAGAGAACCCGGAAAGTGAACCTGAGGAGGAAAGTGAACCCGAGGAGGAAAGTGAACCCGAGGAGGAAAGTGAAACCGAGGAGGAAATACAGGAAATTACAAAAGACAAGTTCGAACTAGGAAAGAAACGAAAGGCTAATGAATTAGAAAATTCAAATCCCGAGTTTAGTGAGGATGATGTGGCACCAACTCCACTAGACACTACCACCCCTATTCCCGCTATTCCTATTCGTTCTATCCCGGCATCCAGTTCTTCAGCCCCACAGCCAAAATATAGGCAGACAGCTAGGATAAGCGTTAAGCGATTCTTTGAACCTAAACGTCCTAGAAAATAGACCAAACGATGCGCTGCCGTATTAAACCATGGGATCATATAATATTTTGTATAATATTATTAGTGTGGTTTGCTTAATGTTCAATGTAAGATAAGCATATGTAAAATAATGAAGTATGAAATGCAATAATTTTCCATGGTTAAGTATTATTTAGATGGTAGTAATTGGTTCTGTACTAAGCTATTAAGTATGGACATTAACGGGTAGGTACTACCCTAGATATAATTATAAAACGCTAATAAGAAGAAAAGGCTTTTATAATAATACCTGGTTCATATTATTAATAAGCTATAATGTACTGTAAATATACACTACATCTATAATATTCCATGTGAATAATTATTTTCTTTTCATTCTTATAGAAGAATATGGCGCGATTGAATCGAATGACGGAACAAGAAGTCGAGGAATTCATCAACCAGCGAGTGAACGATAGAATGTTATGGGTCGAGGCTGCAAGAGCTGCTGCAGTTAACCCAAATCCTCGCGTAGGATGCACCTACAAGACTTTTCAAGCTTGCAAGCCCTCATCATTCAGTGGAATAGAAGGACCGATCGGTTTAACCCGGTGGATAGAAAAGATGGAGACTGTGTTTAAAATCAGTGGTTGTGTTGAAAAGGACATGACCAAGTATGCATCGTGCACTTTACAAGATAGTGCACTCACGTGGTGGAAAAATTTTGTGAAGGCTGTAGGAGGAGATGTAGCTTATGATACTCCATGGGAAGAATTCAAAACAATGTTAATCAACGAATATTGTCCAAGGAACGAGGTTAGGAAGTTGGAAGATGAATTACGAAGTCTGAAGGTTATTGGTACTGAAATCACCAACTACAATCAGCGATTCATGGAATTAGTTTTGCTATGTCCTGAATTGGTTCCAACCGAAGAACGGAAGATTGAAATGTACAAAGATGGTTTGCCCAAAAAGGTCAAGGCAAATGTTACAGCATCGAAACCTAAGACAATTCATGAAGCTATAACCATGGCAAACGAGCTAATGGATCAGGTCATCATGGATAAGAAAGTATCCAATACTGATGTGAGGGTATCAGGTAACAAAAGAAAGTGGAATGGAAATTATGGTCGAGGTAACCAACAACAATCTTTTAAGAAACAAGAAATCACGCAAGGTGCGGGTAGTGGTTTAAGCTTTGGTTACAAAGGACAAAATCCTTTATGCAACCGATGCCACAAACATCACTCTGGTTAATGTAATGTGGTATGCAACAAATGTAATCGAAAGGGTCATCTTGCTGAAGATTGTAGGGCTCTCGTTACAAATACAAACGGTACCAAGACTCCTGCCACCAATGCAAATAGAACTGCCTTGGCCACTGTTACTTGTTATGGGTGTGGGAAACAGGGTCATTATAAGAGCCAGTGTCCGAATCCAGAGAAGAATAATGGATATACACGTGGAAGAGCATTTGTAATTAATGCTAGAGAGGCGTGTGAAGACCCGGAGCTTGTTATGGGTACGTTTACCATTAATAACTTATCCGCATCTATTATATTTGATACTGGTGCCGATAGAAGTTACGTGAGTAGAGACTTTTACGTTAAATTGAATTGTTCATCATTACCTCTAGATGCTAAGTACATGATTGAGTTAGCTAATGGTAAACTAATTAAAGCCGATAAAATTTGCCGTGATTGTAAAATAAATTTAGCCGGAGAAACATTTAAGATTGATTTGATACCCGTAGAATTAGGAAGTTTTGATGTAATAGTCGGCATGGACTGGATGTCCAAAATAGGAGCTGAAGTTGTGTGCGCCAAGAAGGCAATTCGCATTCCTCGTAAGGATAAAACGCCAGTAATGATTTATGGAGAGAAGGGTAACTCAAAGCTAAAACTCATTAGTTTTTTGAAACCTCAAAAGTGCTTGAAGAAAGGGTGCTATGCTATCTTAGCACATGTTAATAAAGTCGAAACGAAGGAAAAAGTGAAGAGCATCAATGACGTGCCTGTGGCAAGAGATTTTCCTGAAGTCTTTTCGGAAGAGTTGCCAGGATTACCTCCATTTAGATCTGTAGAATTTCAAATAGATTTAGTACCAGGAGCTGCACCAGTGGCTCGTGCGCCATATAGACTTGCACCGTCCGAATTAAAAGAACTTCAAAGTCAGTTAAAAGAATTACTGGACCGTGGATTCATACGACCAAGCACTTCACCGTGGGGAGCTCCAATTTTATTTGTTATGAAGAAAGATGGATCTTTTAGGATGTGTATAGATTATCGTGAATTAAATAAGTTAACTATCAAGAATCAGTATCCACTACCGAGAATTGATGACTTATTTGATCAACTGCAAGGATCATGTGTTTATTCGAAAATCGACCTAAGATCGGGCTATCATCAACTACGCGTCAAAGAAGAAGATATACCGAAAACTGCTTTTCGGACACGCTACGGTCATTACGAATTTTTGGTCATGCCGTTTGGATTGACGAATGCGCCAGCTGTATTCATGGACCTCATGAATCGAGTTTGTAGTCCATATCTAGATAAGTTTGTTATCGTTTTCATTGATGATATTCTTATCTATTCCAAGAGTGAGCAAGAGCATGAGCAGCATTTAAGGTTGATATTAGAGTTGTTAAGAAAAGAACAACTATATGCTAAATTTTCTAAATGTGCTTTCTGGTTGAAAGAAGTGCAATTTCTTGGCCACGTTGTTAGTAGCAAAGGAATTCAGGTTGATCCAGCAAAAATTGAAGCCATTGAAAAATGGGAGACTCCTAGGACACCAACGCAGATATGCCAATTTTTGGGTTTAGCCGGTTATTATAGAAGGTTTATTCAAGATTTTTCCCAAATAGCTAAGCCGTTGACAGCGTTAACGCAAAAAGGAAAGAAATATGAATGGACCTCTGAGCAGGAGAGTGCATTTCAATTACTAAAGAAGAAGTTAACTACGGCGCCTATTTTATCGTTACCAGAAGGGAACGATGATTTTGAAATATATTGTGACGCTTCGCGACAAGGTTTTGGTTGCGTTCTTATGCAACGGAAGAAAGTTATTGCATACGCATCCCGACAATTGAAGATTCACGAGCGGAATTATACGACGCATGATCTAGAACTGGGAGCAGTCGTGTTTGCATTGAAGATATGGAGACACTACTTGTATGGGGTTAAATGCACTGTGTTTACTGATCATAAAAGCCTTCAACATATTTTTGATCAGAAACAGCTGAACATGAGACAACGTAGGTGGGTCGAGTTAATAAACGACTATGATTGTGAAATTCGTTATCATCCCGGGAAGGCGAACGTGGTGGCCGATGCTTTAAGCAGAAAGGAACGAGAACCAATTCGAGTTCGAGCGATGAACATAAAAATTCGCATGAATCTCAACTCACAAATCAAAGAGGCTCAACGAGAAGCACTTACTAAAGAAAATATAGGAAATGAAATAATGAAGAAGTATGAGAAGCAACTCGTTATACGGGAAGATGGAATTCGATATTTTGCAAATCGTATTTGGGTACCGAAGTTGGGTGGATTAAGGAAGTTGATATTGAACGAGGCACATAAGACAAGATACTCGATACATCCTGGAGTGGGAAAGATGTACCAAGATCTTAAGACACATTATTGGTGGCCAAATTTAAAGACAGACGTTGCAACATATGTTGGGGAGTGTTTAACTTGTTCCAAAGTCAAAGCAAAACACCAGAAGCCGTCAGGGTTACTTCAACAACCAGAAATCCCAGAATGGAAATGGGATGGTATTACCATGGATTTCATCACGAAGTTACCAAAGACTGCCTGGGGATACGACACCATTTGGGTAATTGTTGATCGTCTTACCAAATCTGCACATTTCTTGCCTATAAAGGAAACAAATAGAATGGAGAAATTATTACGATTATATATAAAGGAAATAGTTTCAAGGCATGGAATACCTATTTCCATTATATCTGATCGTGATAGTAGATTTACCTCAAAGTTCTGGCAATCACTACAGGAGGCACTAGGAACTCGTTTGGATATGAGTACTGCATATCATCCACAAACCGATGGGCAGAGTGAAAGAACAATTCAGACTCTTGAAGACATGCTCAGGGCATGTGTGATCGATTTTGGAAACGGATGGGATAAATATCTACCGTTAGCAGAATTCTCGTATAATAATAGTTATCATGCGAGCATTAAAGCTGCACCATTCGAAGCACTGTATGGAAGGAAGTATAGATCTCCTATCTGTTGGAATGAAGTAGGAGATCGACAATTAACTGGTCCCGAGATCATACATGAAACTACTGAAAAGATAGTACAAATTAAGGAGAGATTGAAAACAGCCCGTAGTCGCCAAAAGAGCTACGCCGATGTTCGAAGGAAACCATTAGAGTTTCAGATCAGTGACATGGTTATGCTAAAGGTGTCACCTTGGAAAGGTGTAATACATTTCGGAAAAAGGGGTAAACTAAACCCAAGATACGTAGGCCCGTTCAAGATTATCGAACGCATTGGACCGGTAGCTTATCGACTCGAGTTACCACAACAACTCGCCGGAGTACATAATACATTTCACGTCTCGAACCTTAAGAAGTGTCTTGCAAAGGAAGATCTCACCATTCCTCTTGAAGAAATCCATGTCGATGAGAAACTACAATTCATCGAAGAACCAATCGAAATCATGGACCGTGAAGTTAAACAGCTCAAGCAGAGCAACATACCGATCGTTAAGGTTCGTTGGAATGCTCGAAGAGGTCCTGAGTTTACTTGGGAACGAGAGGATCAGATGAAACAAAAGTATCCACACTTGTTTCTCGATGACGCAAAATAGGTACAATTTTAAAATTTCGGGACGAAATTTATTTAACGGGTAGGTACTGTAATGACCCGCACTTTTTCGATCGTTCTATACTTATAAGATTAATATTTACATAAATTAAACCTTACCAACATGATAAGCAATCCAAATTGTTGAGATTTATGTTTTTGAAAAGAGTTTTACACAACGTTTGACCGTCTAGTTTGACCGATGATATCACGAACTATATAACATATGATAATTATACGTTTGTGTATATATATGTATATATACATATTTAACATGATCTAAGAATGTTTGAATACCTCATTTTGTATTAATAACAATAAGTTATAAGTATATTTTGAAACTACTAACTTAAGTTTTCAAAACAATAACCATACGTAACGTTTTTTGATATAAATACTTATGACCTATAATGTTTATACATATATCGTATATATAATGTATTTAATCACTTTTTTAGGACTTAAATACATAAAACAATATAAGTATATTCACAAAAGATAGCTATATTTGAATTCTCATTCCATTTTTCACAAGATTTCTATACGTATATATTTACGGTATATGTACTCGTATCATACCTAGCTTCTATACGTATTTACTATTGGTATATACACATCAAATCACCACCAACCAGCCCTTGTTCATGCCCTAGGTATAAGGTAATTGAATTTGGAGGATAGCTTGACTAATTACATAAAATTACAACTTGAAATTTTGTCCATGTCTACCCTTGATTCACGTTTTTAAGGAGTATCCAAGGATCATCATTTTGATTCATTTTACTTCAACTTTCTAGCCAAAACACACACATACTTAGAAGCCTTAAAACCCTTAATCAATTCAGCAAAGTTACCATGAAGATCTAGCTTCAAAAACATCACTTAATCACCATAAGAAAACCCTTACAAAAACACTTCAAGAATCCTTCCAAGAACACAAGTTTACTTCTAATTTTTCATTCAAATCCATCACTCTTTTGGTTCTAGGTTTTTACTCCTCTTTTACAGCAATCTTGTCCAAGTAACTTGAGGTAGTAACTTTGTTCATAACCTTATTCGATTCATATATATATAGCTATCTTATTTTATGGTATAAAAATTTTAACAACAAGAACATAGTTTGAATGTTTTCAAACTTGTTTGCAAACTAAATAGATCCTTCTAACTTAACTTTTAAAATACTTCAAGACCTGTAATATATCATAAATATATTCTAATTTAACAAAGTATAACTTGGTTTTTCAAAGAACACCTTAAAAACTGTTTTTACGGCGTCGGAGTGCAACCGGGGGCTGTTTTGGGTTGGATAATTAAAAACTATCTTGAACCTTGAATTGGAGGTTTATTTTCTGGAAAAATGATATTTACTATGAATATGATAACACATAAAAATTTCATGATTTAACTCAAAGTATAAGTATTTTTAGAAAAATAATCATTTAAGGTTGTTTACATGATGGAAAATGATTAACTTCATAAGTTTCACCAAAGTTTGACCTATGACCTGTGATTTCGAATACAAACTAAGGTATTTACAGTTCATATTCTTAAAGAAGGACTCGATCCAAGGAAGTGGCAAGTTGAACCAACGAAAACGGAGTTGTAACGAAGAAACTATGACCAAAACAAAATCGGATATCCAAGACTAGTTTAGCCACGAAAATAATTGGAGAAAAATTAAATAAATCACATCTTTTTAAAATAACATGATATTTTATATATATGTACTCATAATTTAATTTTATATATTTTAGGATCACCCGTAAACAATACGAGAAGATTAATCATAAGATCCCATGATTGTACGCAACACGTCATTTGACAACACCGGTACTTTATGTACGCAACACGTCATTTGACAACACCGGTACCGTGGGTCAAGATTAATCCTGACCAATACGAATACGATGGGGGTTTTATTTATTTCGATGGGGGTTTTATTTAATTATTAAAACACGTAAAAATGAACCATTAAAATTAAATTACTAACTACGGACTAAGAAGACATAAAAAGTATTATAAGTATATATATGTGACGATTGTTTAAAATAAAAATATATTGATATATTATATATGGATAGGTTCGTGATATCAACCGGAGACCAAGTCAAAATATATATCTTCAAGGAAAAAGTGAGCATATAGTCCCACTTTTAAACTCTAAGTATTTCGGGATGAGAATACATGTATTTTATGTTTTACGTTATGGACACAAGTAACTGGAAAATATATTCTACATTGAGTTGTACCACTGGCATACTTCCCTGTAGCTTGGTAACTATTATTTACAGCGGTATTGTAAACGCGAATCCTGTTGATAGATCTATCGGGCCTGACAACCCCAACCGGACTGGACGACCAGTATTCAACGGTTGCACAGTACTTCGTTTAGTAACTACACTTGGTACGGTGTAGTAAGATTTCATAATAAAGGGAATATGCGACGTGATTAAATGTTAAGTATGGTTACCAAGTGCTCAACCACTTAGAATATTTTTATTAAAATGTTTACATATGAAATCTTGTGGTCTATATTTATATCGCTGCCGGCATTAAACCTATATCTCACCAACTTTATGTTGACGTTTTAAACATGTCTATTCTCAGGTGATAACTAAAAGCTTCCGCTGCAACATGTTGAATTTAAGCAAGATCTTGAGTATGCATATTTGTGTCAAAAATAAAACTGCATATCGGAGGATTTGTAATGTAAAATATGTTGGAAATCGTATTGTTATCATCACATGTAAAGTTTGTAAGTCTAAGATTATCGCTAAACGATAATCATCTTTATATTGTCTAAAGGTTGTATTAAAATAAGAGTTATGGTTTGTAATGTAAAATAAATGCAGTTGTTCTTTTAAAAATGTCGCATATAGAGGTCAATACCTTGCAATGAAATCATACGTTATCTAACTCGTTCTTATGGTTAAGGACGGGTTATGACAAAAGGTGTGAAAAGTATCACTCGGGGTTCTGCACTAAATTTTGCAACAAGTGTAAAAGAAATGGTCATAGCGCGGCGAAGTGTGAGGTCTACGGACCAGGGGTTAACAGAATGAAAGGAACAAATGGTGTCGGAACGAGTAATGGTGGAGCAAGTTGTAGTGACCCGAACTTTTCCATGTTTATATATATTAATTGAGATTGATATTTACATGATTAAATGTTTCCAACATGTTAAGCAATCAAACTTGTTAAGACTTGATTAATTGAAATATGTTTCATATAGACAATTGACCACCCAAGTTGACCGGTGATTCACGAACGTTAAAACTTGTAAAAACTATATGATGACATATATATGGATATATATTTAGTTAACATGATACTATGATAAGTAAACATATCATTAAGTATATTAACAATGAACTACATATGTAAAAACAAGACTACTAACTTAATGATTTTTAAACGAGACATATATGTAACGATTATCGTTGTAAAGACATTTAATGTATATATATCATATTAAGAGATATTCATACATGATAATATCATGATAATATAATAATTTAAAATCTCATTTGATATTATAAACATTGGGTTAACAACATTTAACAAGATCGTTAACCTAAAGGTTTCAAAACAACACTTACATGTAACGACTAACGATGACTTAACGACTCAGTTAAAATGTATATACATGTAGTGTTTTAATATGTATTTATACACTTTTGAAAGACTTCAATACACTTATCAAAATACTTCTACTTAAAAAAAATGCTTACAATTACATCCTCGTTCAGTTTCATCAACAATTCTACTCGTATGCACCCGTATTCGTACTCGTACAATACACAGATTTTAGATGTATGTATGATGTCAAAGCAGCGGGGTAGTATATAAAATAGTTTATATTTTACTAGGAAAAACTATTAAATACGATACAATTTTACACAAGATATTTATTTATTTATAGAATGGATATACTTAAACCTTGCTACAACACTTATAGGCAGTGTACCTAATCGTACAGTAGTGTAGTTTTTAGTAAGTCCAGTTCGTTCCACAGGGAAATCTTTAAACAAAGCTCAACGCTATATTAGTTTATTTTTATAAAAATACAAATATATATATAGGTAATATTATTATTATAAAGGGGAGTTTTTACCGTTTAATGACCGGTTTGTCGATTTTAAAACTTTAGTCGCAGTTAAAACCTAATGTAAAATATTAAATAAATACAAGACTTAAATTAAAGCGTAAAGTAAATAACGATAATGAAATTACGAATAAAAATGCGATAAAATTAAATTGCGATAATTAAAAGTGCGATTAAATAAAATAACAATAAATAAAAGTGCGATAATTAGAAGTGCAATTAAATATAAAATAAAGGAAATTAAATATGAAATAAAAGAATTATGCTTATTTAAACTTCCGTAATCATGATGTTTGACGTGTTGATTTTAGTTTTATGCCCATGGGTTAATTGTCCTTTGTCCTGGATTATTCAATATGTCCGTCTGGTTTTTGTCCATAACAGTCCATCAGTCATAAATATAAATTGCAAGTGTCCTTGTCAAATTATTATTATACCCGAAGATAAATATTCCAACTAATTGGGGATTCAAATTGTAACAAGGTTTTAATACTTTGTTTAATGAATACACCAGGTTATCGACTGCGTGTAAACCAAGGTTTTACTACTTTGTTAACAATTACACCAATTACCCTTGAATGTAATTTCACCCCTGTTTTAATTATTCTAGTGGCTATTAATCCATTCCCGTGTCCGGTTAAATGAACGATTATTCGTACAAATAAATACCCCGCCCATCGTGTCCGATCGAGTGTATATGGTAATTTATAGGGACGCCCAATTGTAAATCTTTATATTAACATTAACAAACTTTCATTTAGTTAAACAAATATAAAGCCCATTAATAGCCCATAGCCTAGTTTCCACAAGTGTCGTTCTTTTATCCAAACCCCAATTATGGTACAAAGCCCAATTACCCAATTTTAGTAATTAGCCCAACATCATGATTACTTCGTTTTAAACAAGCATAATAATAACTTAGCTACGAGACATTAATATAAAAAGGTTGAACATAACTTACAATGATTAAGAATAGCGTAGCGTTACACGGACAGAATTTCGACTTACACCCTTACAACATTCGCTAACATACCCTTATTATTAGAATTATAATTAAAATTAAAATATAAATTATAAATATAAATATATTTACGTTGAAGAGGAAGAGAAAAAGGATGTGTTAAACTCGGCACAAAACTGGCTTTATATAGGACCTGACCAGCAATCTCACACCATGCGACTCGCATGATTTTGTGCTTCTGGCCATGCGAGTCGCATGGCCACCCTGGATTCAGCCAACTACTTTGTTTTCTTCTTGCCGACGTAATATAATAATAATAATATATATAATATATAATTATATATAATTATATATATATTATATTATATTCTTGTGCATAGTAGACTAGATATTTTTGGTCCGTTGCGTCGGGCGTTTCTTCTTGGCTCAGGTCCCGGTTCCGGATTTTCGGACGTCTTCGCGTATTATTTTATATCGTGTACTTTGCGTCTTGTAACTTGTACTCTTGTCATTTTGAGACGTTCCTCATCAATATTTTGAACCTTTTTAGTTGTATCTTGTACTTTTTAGCTCTTTGGACCTTTTTGTCTTCAATTTGTCGAATCTGCCTTTTGTCTTCACTTTTTAATATTTAAACGAATATTGCTTGTAAATCGAACAATACCAACTAAAATCTTGTCTTTCTTGGGGAATAATGCTATGAAATATATGTTCGTTTTTAGCATTATCAAATATTCCCACACTTGAGCGTTGCTTGTCCTCAAGCAATATTGTCTTGAAATACTAGAATCACTTCTTTATTCTTCACACTTTGTACATCAGTGATTTCTATACGGCGGTATAAACAATGGTAGTAACGATATGGTTTACAGTCCCACATGACTATAAAAATTTAGATCCATTAAGGAAATTGGATCTTTATGAAAACATTTGATCTTTTGAAATCTAGTTTTTACCCTAGATTAGTTTTCCGGAATAACCCTTTACCGGTGTTTGCAAAATATTTTTGTGGGTTTGGTGGGTTTCAGATTTGAAAATTTTAGCTCAAAACTTGCGGTTTTGTGTCACCCACTTGCTAACCTTGTATTTGGAAAGCAACACGTCCAGTTTACTTGTTCCGTATATTACCTTTCGGCAAACTACCGTCCGGTTGTAAAGGAAAGCGTTGAACAAGCAACTGTTAAGGCAATGTCCCGTGACATGCTTTTGATTATGGTCTATAACGTGTCGGACGCAATTACTATCCTTGGTAGGAGCAATAGTAAAGCTCACCCTTATAATTTTTCGGTCTGGCACAAGGTCCTGTCTTTGACCATGTTATGCAACCACCGTTCTTACGGTTGACACCCGATTTAGTTCAGGTGACCTAATGAATTCCAGGTGAATTCCTAGGATTTTACGTTCAATGGTAATGAACGCATTGAAAATAGGGTTTTCAGAAAACAAATCGGTTTATAATTTTGATCAAAATATTTTCTCGTTCAAGCTCGAGTTTAGATATCATTGAATTCCATGAGTTTGAATTCTCAATCTTTAAGGTCAATCTCAAGGATTGAGTAATATCAGGCTTAAAAGCTGATTTTTAATCTTTAAGGAGATTATCCTTTCTGGGGATCTGATTCATTAGTCTTATCCAGCTAATTTGCACGGTGCCTCCCCATTGTACGAGATAAATCCTTCTCATGGTTAGGATAAATCTGACCACTTGGCGACCCTGTTTAATGCTGAGGTCCGTGGATTTCCTGCTGATTTTAGTGATGACTTTTCTAGATTTTTCGTCAACCTACAGCTGGTCTGGACGACAACTTCATGACCTAAATCAAGAAGCGCGTGTCTTTTTCGGAAGACTTTACTTCCTTTTAATGATGGAATTGATTCATCGTGTAGATCCATCTCTTCTTTTCTTTCATTGGGTAAAACAGTTTAGTTTAGTCCAAAGCAAAAGTATTTTTAGTTATTTGTTACAGATATATGTGACATATGTTTAAAATAACTTGGTAAATTTTCCCACACTTGGCTTTTTATTTTTCTTTTTATCGTCCTCTATTCCATTTTAAATGAATTTTAACATTTTAGTTTGTTTCTCAATTTATGTCCTTTCCGAGGTAACAATAATTTCGGTGTTAAAACCTAGTTTTATCGTTCATAAATATGTATAAACATGATTTTGAATTCATTTAATTGAAAATTTTGAAAATTTACTAGAATTGGGTAGTTAGTATATAAGACTAGGGCTGTTCTTTTTTATCAGAGAGCACTAGATTCTAATACAACTACTGCTTTACTAGTATTTTTAATAGTAACCAAGTGTTTAATATAAAAATTTTAAAATCCGAAAGAATTTAACCCCTTCCCACACTTAAGATCTTGCAATGCCCTCATTTGCAAGAAATCAGTAACAATTTAAATTATTGAGGGTGATTAGTGTGAAAATGATTAAATTTTTACCAAAGTTTCCAAATATATTGGCGTTTGTTTGCTGAATGATAAATGGTGCACGTCATTTGTTCATTCCGTCTTGTTGTTATTTCACATACATTTTGCATCATTGTCGTCAAAATTACTTGCTTTTGCTGAACTTAATGCCAGTCTTTGAAAATGCGTTGTTTTACCCTGTTTTGTGCATAAAATAGAATACATACAATACAAATATAATCATACATGCAATTTGAAATGGAACTTTGGCATCCCACTTTCAAACTATAAGAAAAATATTAGTACACAATAATAATAAGAATATCAAACATTACATAAACGTAATAAAATGTTAAGTGTTTAAAATAAAAATAAAAATTACCAACTTATCTCTACTGATCAGGAGGTGGGTTAGGAGGATAATTAGGATATGGATCCCAATTCATGTTCGCGTCCGGGTTCCATGGCTGATTATAGGTGAACTGGTATGCTGCGTCATAATCATATGAATCATAGGGTGGTCTCATTTCTGGCTGATGTGCGGGATAGTATGCGGGTCGGGTCGGATAATACATCTCGCCAGGCTGCAACTGGCTTATAATTTGGCGCTGATGATAATCCCATCGGCCATGCTCTCGTTACCGGGAATGCTCGTAGTCATTCCGGCGTTGCCATGCCTCGTACTGCATATGCCTATCATAGTTCGTCATGTATTCATCCTCCATACGAATGCCTAAATCAAGAGCAGTCTCCCGAACAACTCCTATAATGTTGTTCGCCTCCTCCATCTCATCATCCGAACCTCTCTCTACCTGTCGCTGAGGTCCCTCGTATCGATATACCCGACCACGTCTCATCAATAATACCCTTGCACCGTGATAAAGGTTTGAACTTATAGTTTCACCTCCGTCCTCTATTTCGTTCATTGGACCCCCTTGGTGCTTATCTACACCTAAATACTCTCCAATGAGAGTAATGAAAATACCACCACCTATAATACTCCCCGATTTCATCCCCGAAACTACATTAGCGAGATAATAACCAACACAATAGGGAATGTTAACGAAACTCCTCAGGTCTCTAATACACTTGAGGTAGAACAAATCGTTTACGGTCAATTTCTCCTTATTCCTACCCCTTTGTGTAATTGTGTTTGCTAAGAATCTATGAATCACCCGGAGTTCAGCTCTGTCTATATCTAAGTATGTATGATTTCCACTGGCGTGAAATTCATTAAAGTGGGACATACGCCTCCAGACAGCGTTAATATCAAATTCCCTATCTACCCTTTCTCCTTGGGCAATCAAGCTATTACAGTCGGGGCTCAAAAGTTCAGCAGGGGTGTAAATCTGTAAGGCCCTAGCTAAATCTATCATGGACATTCTGTACATGCGTCCACCTAGCAGAAATCTAATAAAGCTTCTATCATCTATCCTCCTAACATCACTGTTTAACTTAATAGTACTAAGTAATTCTATACACCATTCCCTATATATGGTTCTACGAATGGAAAATAGGCGCATCCAATCGTTAAACTGAGAATTACCATACCTTTGCACCAATAATCCCCGAATCGGTTCGGCAAGGTCAACTGTTTCCAAAGGTACCCAGTCAATTGCCCTTGGCATTTCAACAACCTTAAAGTAGAGAATGTGCATGTTCTTTTGATAATCTGGATACTCTATCCAGCATCGATCAAATCTCAGATTTGGGTGTAACTGATCTTCATTAATGTCTAAGCTCAGAATCCTTTGATGTGGAGCGAATTGACGAAACTGATTCATGAATAACTGATCTTGATCGTGATATGGAATATGTTGCTCCTCCTGTTCTTCTTCTTCTTGTTGCATATGTTGTTCTTGTTCATGAAACATTTCTGGTTCGGGCTCTGGTTGCCTGGATGATGATGCTCCTGAACCTCCAGTATCGGCTTTCTGCAAAACACATTAAACACAAAATTTGTGCATCCAAATATGCATTAGTGTTAGCAAAATAATAACTTTTAACAATTATGATGACATGTTCAATTCATAACATATTTTATACATATTTTCCTAAAAATAACAATTATATACTTTTACATACGAAAATGTGTACAATGTTTTATCACATTTAAACTCTTAAACATGTCAACAATAATTATTATAACAATTAAACACTTGTTACATGGCATTCAAATCAAACTAGTGCTCATTTTCATATTTTTGTCAAGTCTACACTTTGTCAAATAAGCATATACGAAAAATGTACATCAAGTTCATAAGCATTTATCTCAAATAACATGCCAAAATAATCACTACTAGCAATGAAACAAGTTTCAAATGGCCTTTATATCAAATTATCCAAGTTCATGAATTTTCAGACTTAAAAAGTCCACTTTAATTCTCAAAAACATGTTTAGGCTCAAAGTTTCGATCAATTAATTACCTAGACATGTTACACTACTCAATTTAGTAACAATTCATGACAAAAATCGGCCATAACCTGTTTATATCAAAAAGCCCCAAATTGCTCAAGAACACAAACCCTAGATTCTAAAAAAATTGAAGTTTTTAGCTTCAATTCATGTTAAATAGCTTCTATCTAGGATATACATGCATAATATAACAACAATTTAGCTCTAATTACACCTAAATTTAACAAAATCAAAATATAAATTTTCTAGCTCAAGAACACAAAAATTTGAATTTAAAGAGATTAGGGGTGAAATCTTTACCTTTCTCCTGAAGGGGTTGAGACTACTGAATCTAGGCATGATTATTGTGAAGTTTTGCAAGAAATTTGGTGAAAATTGGTGAAAAATTGAGAGAGTTTGGGAGAGTTTTCGTGTATATGTGTGTGTTTGTGAAAGAAAGAGCAGAACTCGGCTGGATTTTGATCCTGTCCAGTTTTTGGCCACCATGCGACTCGCATGGTTTTAGTCTTACCCCCATGCGAGTCGCATGGGGGTATTTTCCAGGATTTTTATATTTTTTTTTTTTTTTTTTTTTTTTTTTTTTTTTAATAACCTTATACTTTTAAAACATAAAATTTAATAAAATTTTAAAAATTTTGTTTCTTTTTAAGACGAGGTCGTTTCGGGACGATGCCCTAGTCCGTCCCTCGACAAAATTTTAAAATTTGTCTTTTTGTAGCGATTGTTTTAAAAGCTAAGATTTTTGGGTTTTTTAATGTTTTTGGCATACTTTAAATCAATAAGATTAAAAATAATGATAATAAAAGTTCTCGTCCCTCCCTCGGGTAAAGCAATTTCGGTTCAAAGACCTAGTCTTCAACTTACGACGAATTTTTAAAAATCATATTTTTAACTTAATGAGATAAAGTAAATTTTTGTTTTTAAATTCACACAACATAAATATAAAATTCAAAATTAATATTAAAAATTCACACCAACTCAAAATTTAAAATGCATAAAATTAAAAATTAATATTTTAAAAATTCACACCAAACTTAAAATTTGAAATGCATAAAATTAAAAATTCATATTTTAAAAATTCACACCAAACTTATTTTAATTTTTCAAATATTTACAATTTTAAATATATTGTTTTTACAAAGTTTACAATATTAACTTAAGATTTAAATATTAATTTTAAAAACATGGTAAAAATAAATTTAAAAATCTTTTTGTATTTTTATCCCACTTTTATCAATCAAATATTATCAAAAATATGCGCCCCTCTTTTCGGTAAAGTAATTTCGGTTCCAAGACCTAATTTAACTCATGATGAATTTTTGAAATATTTTGGGTTGATTGATTAAAGATATTTATACCTTAAGAATAAACGTTAAATTTCGCAGTGATGTAATAAATTTTTGAACAATATCAATAATTTCGGTCGCCAAACCTAATTTTATTTAATACCAATTTAATACTTTTTAGCGAACAAATTAGCGTTTATTATCAAAAGGTTAAAAATAAAAATAAAAATAAAAACTGTACAGACATACATGTGAAATAGATTTCTTAGTTATATGATCTATTATATTCATAAGATAGTCGGTTTAATTGGTTTTCCATGGCTGCATAGGCGTAACCTCGAGCATTCATTGTCTTTTCTTCTAAACATATGAACGGTCCGTCTCTGCATAAAGTAACAAATTCGGTATTTGAATAGGTTTGATTATTTGAACATTTACCTCCATGTGACCATTTTCCGCATTTGTGACATCGTTCTAGGTGTCGTGCTCTTCTTTTCGCTGCGGATTTTGATTTTCCTTTACCAAATTGTAACTTATTATCTTCGCATCTGGATCCTTTTCTAACTCCGTCCATTCTTTCTCTGATTACTGATACTATTTCACTCGGTAGTATGTCATTATTACGTTTAGTGATCAAAGAGTGTAGCATTAGACCATGGTTTAGTTCACAGGCAGTCTTCATTTTGTAAAAACCTAAAAAAAATAAAAATTCAGAATGGGGGGAGAAGACTAGTTCTTTAGGGTCTGCTAGGGAAAGACCATACGTGTTCCATTTTCGAGAACTACACGAAAACAGACAATCTAACTCTAACAGAAATACATATTATCCTTTAAAGACTTGATTCTCCCCACACTTAGTTAGCTGTGGTATCGAAATTGTGAGTAACTTCGTTGTCGACTTCCATCGGACCATGTATGTAATGTTTAACTCTGTGACCATTAACTTTAAATTCAATCCCATTTGAATTTATTAATTCTATCGTTCCGTATGGGAAAACTCTTTTGACTATGAATGGTCCAGACCATCTTGATTTCAATTTTCCAGGAAATAGCTTGAATCGTGAATTGAAAAGAAGAACTCTGTCTCCTTCTTTGAATTCTTTTGAACTTCTGATTCTTTTATCATGCCATTTCTTCGTTCTTTCTTTATAGATTAACGAATTTTCGTATGCTTCATGTCTTAATTCTTCTAATTCATTTAGTTGACTTAATCGTAGACGTCCGGCTTCTTGTAAATCAAGATTACATGTCTTCAAAGCCCAAAATGCTTTGTGTTCAATTTCTACTGGAAGATGACATGCTTTTCCATAAACAAGTCTAAAAGGTGTGGTTCCAATTGGAGTTTTGTAGGCTGTTCTAAAAGCCCAGAGTGCATCCTCCAATTTAATGGACCATTCCTTCGGATTTGATCCTACGGTTTTCTCTAGAATACGTTTTAAAGCTCGGTTGGTATTTTCAACTTGTCCACTTGTTTGTGGATGATATGCGGTGGAGATTTTATGAGTTACTCCATATCTTTTAAGAACTTTCTCAAGTTGATTATTACAGAAATGAGTACCTCGATCACTTATTAAAGCTTTCGGTGTTCCAAACCTTGCAAAAAGACGTTTTAAAAAGTTGACTACAACTCGTGCATCGTTAGTTGGGAGAGCTTGTGCTTCCGCCCATTTAGATACATAATCAATGGCTACGAGTATATATAGATTATTATGAGATTTTGGAAATGGACCCATAAAGTCAATACCCCAAATGTCAAATACTTCACATACTTGGATGACATTTTGTGGCATTTCATCACGTTGACTTATTTTTCCGGCCCTTTGACATGCATCACAGGATTTGCAAAGAAGGTGTGCGTCTTTGTAAATTGTAGGCCAATAGAATCCAGCTTCATAAACTTTTCTTGCTGTTAGTTGAGGCCCATAATGCCCTCCTGTTTGTCCTGTGTGACAATGGTTTAAAATTTTACTAGCTTCATCTCCAAATACACATCGGCGTATTATTCCATCGGGACAACTTTTAAACAGATGTGGATCTTCCCAGAAATAGTGTTTTATATCACTGAAGAATTTCTTTCGTCTTTGGTACGATAATCCTTTTTCAAGGAATCCACAAACTAAGTAATTTGCATAGTCTGCAAACCATGGGATTTCTTTATAATCTATCTTCAATAGATATTCATCAGGAAAGTTGTCTTGTATGGCTGATTCATTCAGAACTTCTAATTCGGGATTTTCAAGACGAGAAAGATGATCAGCGGCGAGATTTTCTGCTCCTTTTTTATCTCGGATTTCAATATCAAACTCTTGTAAGAGTAAGATCCAACGGATTAATCTTGGTTTAGCATCTTGTTTTGAAAATAGGTATCTAAGAGCAGAATGGTCGGTATAGACCACCGTTTTTGCTAGAACGAGATATGATCGAAATTTGTCAAAACCAAAGACAATAGCAAGGAGTTCTTTTTCAGTAGTTGTATAGTTCATTTGTGCTCCTTGTAACGTCTTACTAGCATAATATATAGGTTGAAATCGTTTTTCAATCCTTTGTCCTAAAACGGCTCCCATTGCAAAATCACTTGCATCGCACATTAGTTCAAATGGTAGATTCCAATTTGGTGTTATCATGATCGGTGCATTAGTGAGTTTTTCTTTAAGAATATTAAAAGATTTGATACATTCATCTGAAAAGATGAATGGCGCATCCTTTTCTAGGAGTTTATTCATAGGAGTGGCAATTTTAGAAAAATCTTTTATGAAACGTCGGTAAAAACCGGCATGCCCTAGAAAACTCCTAACTCCTCTAACATTGGTGGGATGTGGAAGTTTAGCAATTACATCTACTTTAGCTCTATCCACTTCAATTCCTTCTTTTGAAATTTTATGTCCAAGAACGATGCCTTCTTTAACCATGAAATGGCATTTCTCCCAATTAAGTACTAGATTTGATTTTTCGCATCTAATTAGCATTCGTTCCAGATTAACTAGACATGATTTAAATGTATCACCGAAGACTGAAAAGTCATCCATGAATACTTCCATGCATTCTTCTATCATGTCGTGAAAAATCGCCATCATACACCTCTGAAAGGTTGCAGGGGCGTTACAAAGTCCAAATGGCATGCGTTTGTAAGCAAAAGTACCATAAGGGCACGTGAATGTGGTTTTCTCTTGATCTTCGGGTGCTATTGGAATTTGAAAATATCCGGAAAATCCATCTAGAAAACAATAGTAACTATTTCCGGCTAATCTTTCCAACATTTGATCTATGAAAGGTAAGGGAAAGTGATCTTTTCTGGTGGCGTCATTTAATTTTCTATAATCAATACATACACGCCATCCTGTTACAGTCCTAGTGGGAATAAGCTCATTTTTCTCATTTGTAATGACAGTCATGCCACCCTTCTTAGGCACGCATTGAACTGGGCTTACCCATGGACTATCAGAAATTGGATATATCAAACCTGCATCTAGCAGTTTAATAATCTCTTTCTTAACTACATCTTGCATATTAGGATTTAGTCTTCGTTGGCGTTGCACATACGTTTTATGACCTTCTTCCATAAGGATTTTATGTGTGCAATACGAAGGACTTATTCCTTTAATATCATGAATCTTCCATGCAATGGCTGGTTTATGAGCTTTCAACACAGAAATGAGTTGTGATTTCTCATTTTCAGTAAGAGAAGACGATATTATTACAGGTAATTCAGATTCACCATGTAAATAAGCGTATTCCAAATGGTTTGGAAGTGGCTTTAACTCTAATTTCGGAGGTTCTTCTATCGATGATTTATATCGATATCTGTCTTCTTCTTTTAGCATTTGAATTTCTTCTGTTGTTGGTTCATATACATTAGCTATAAGTGTAGCTAACATTTCAGCTTCATCAATTGGTTCATTTCCTTCTCCTAAAGAACATTCTCCTGTTCCTTGTAATTCTGGAAATTCTTTTAATAATTCTGCATGTGCATCTATAGTTTGAATATAATAACATGTATCATCTGCAGATTGTGGTTGTTGCATTGCTCTATCAACTGAAAAGGTAACACTCTCATCCTCTATACTTAGGGTCAGTTTCTTACCGAACACGTCTATCATTGCTTTAGCCGTGTTTAAGAATGGTCTTCCTAATATGAGAGGAACTTGAGAATCTTCTTCCATGTCCAAAACAACAAAATCTACTGGAAATACTAAAGTACCAACTTTAACTAGCATGTTCTCCATTATCCCTCTAGGATATTTTATTGATCTATCGGCTAGTTGTATGCTTATTCTGGTTGGTTTTAATTCTCCAAGGTCTAGTTTAGCGTATAGTGAATATGGCATTAGATTTATACTAGCACCTAAGTCTGCCAATGCTTCTATTGAACTAAGACTACCCAGAAAACATGGAATTGTGAAACTTCCTGGATCAGATAGTTTTTCTGGTATCTTATTCAACAGCACTGCTGAACAATTAGCATTCATAGTAACAGCCGAGAGTTCTTCCATTTTCTTTCTATTCGTGATTAGATCTTTCAAGAATTTAGCATACCTTGGCATTCCTGAAATCACATCAATGAAAGGAAGATTTACATTTATCTGTTTAAACATATCCAAGAATTTGGATTGCTCGGCTTCAAGTTTTTCTTTCTTCATTTTACTCGGATAAGGAAGTGGTGGTTGGTATGGTTTAACATAAGGTTTATCCTTAATTGTGTTATCTTCATTAACCTTTTCAACTACCGGTTCTTTTTCCTTATCTTGATCAGGTTGTGGTTCTTGTGGAGTAGGAATAGTTTCATCAGAAGTTACAGGTATTTCAGGTGGTTTAAGTGTTGTACCACTTCTTGTGGTAATAGCTTTAGCTGTTTCATTCCGGGGGTTAGCATTTGTATCACTAGGTAGACTTCCCGGTTTTCTTTCACCTATTAACCTTGCTAGGTTACTTACTTCTTGTTCCAGATTTTGAATAGAAGCTTGTTGATTTCTAAATGCTTGAGCATTTTGTTCATTAGTTTGTTTTTGAGATGTGAAAAACTGCGTTTGAGTTTCAACTAGCTTCGTCATCATATCTTCTAAATTCGGCTTTTTATCATCGGTTTGTTGTGGTGGTTTGTTTTGAAAATTTGGTCTTTGCTGATTGTAAGTATTATTGGATACTTGTTGATTGCTAGGACCTTGTTGGTTGTTGTATGGAATATTTCGGTTATAATTCTGGTTTTGATTGTAAATCGGTCTTGGCGGTTGATAATTATTCTGATAATTATTTCCAGGCCTTTGGTTTATGTATGAAATATTCTCTCTTTGTTCCATTGTTAATTCAATACTTAGACAATCTTTTGTCAAATGTGGTCCTCCACACTGCTCACAACTAATTCGTATTGAGTGAATATCCTTAGTCATCTTTTCCATTCGTCTCTCCACAGCATCTATCTTTGCGGAAATGGAATCTAAGTCATGGCTAGAATCGGCTCTAGCTGCTTTAGATGATCTAATGATATCTTTTTCTTGGTGCCACTCATGTGAGTGGGAAGCAGTATTATCAATAATTTTGTAAGCATCAGTTTCGGTTTTCTTCATAATAGAACCACCAGCTGCTATATCTATGTCTTTCCTTGTAGTGATGTCGCATCCTCGGTAGAATATTTGTACTATTTGACAGGTGTCTAAACCATGTTGCGGACATCCTCTTAACAACTTTCCATATCTTGTCCACGCCTCATATAGAGTTTCATTTGGCTTCTGTGTGAACGTAACAATTTCTGCTTGAAGTCTTACGGCTTTAGATGCAGGAAAGAATTGTTTAAGAAATTTGTCAATTAAAACGTCCCATGTATCGATCGCCCCTTCAGGTAACGATTCCAACCAATCTTTGGCTTCTCCCTTTAAAGTCCAGGGAAATAACATGAGATATATCTGTTCATCCTCCACTTCTCGTATTTTAAATAGTGTGCAGATCCTATTAAAGGTACGTAGATGTTCATTTGGATCTTCCTTCGGCGCACCACTAAATTGGCATTGATTAGTCACCATGTGTAGAATTTGTCCTTTGATTTCATAATCTGGCGCATTAATGTCTGGATGAGTAATTGCGTGACCTTGGCCAGTGCGTTTAGCTCTCATTCGGTCTTCCATACTTAAAGGTTCCAGATTCTCCATAATTGAATTTGTTGAATCAGTATCACTAGATGATTCTGATTTAATGGTTCGTTCCTCAACAATCTCTGTTTGAATGATTGGTGGCTCCGGAGGAAAGTTTAGTGGTTCAGGATCTATGAACCGTTCCTGAATATTTTCTGGATTCTCAATTGTGAGGTTTGTTTCAAAAACTGGATTATCGGAAATTTGAACTGAAGTACTTGGTCGACTGGATGACGATTCTAAAGAAAAATCAACGGCGGTTATATTTGTTAAACGATGTCTTGATCGAGTTACAGGTGGTGAACGTACAAAAGGTGATGAACGTCTTGCTCGGTGCATTCAGTGAATATCCTATTAGTTTTTAAAAGGAAAGAAAAATTATAATAAGTTATCCAATCAATAGACTTTTCTGATTTTGCCCACGTTTCGAATAGCCAAAAGATGCAGCAGAGGGGCAGGATTCGTTTGGTCTCAATATAATTGAGGACTGTTTGGTTCCAATAACCCGGTCCACGTACAAATCCAACTATTACTACGAACCAGAAAATTTTGATGTCTATCAATTTAACCACTTAAAATAAATTTTCGTAATTTTAAGAAATTTAGATAAGAAGTAGAAAAAATTCTAAGTCCTAAAAACTAGAATAGCGAGAAATAAGAAAGACAAAGAGTTCGTCGAAAAAGAAAAAAAAATATGGTTGAAAAATAAAAGGTGGCGGAAAAATAAAAGAAAGTTATAAAAACTTAAAAATACTTAACTAACCTAACCTTATTACTACAACTAACTTAAAATTATAATCGCAAATTGAAATTACTAATTGGAATGATAATTGATACATAGTAAAAGGTCTAAAAATATTAAAGCTTACAAGAAAAAACTAAATCCCAAATGGAAATAACTAAAAAAAAAACTAAAACTTAAAAAGGCGTCGCAAAATTCTAAAGCACCTAAATCTTAGTCTAAAGAAAAAGCACTTAAGGAATTCTACGGCAAGGCCTAAAAATCTAGGAGTAAAAATAACTATAGCAAAAACTAAGTTTAAAATTAATTATGAGCTAAAAAATACAAAAGTTACGCTACAACGATTAAAAAGGTACAAAATATAAAAATATACAAAAAATTGTAAAAAGTACAATTTTTATAAAAATATTATTTTATATTATTTATTTTACTAAACTATTAATTTTACAATTTAATAAAAACTTAATTAATACTAAATACATAAATATAAAGTAAAAAGTAAAAATAAAACTAAAATTAATAATAATAATAATAATAATTAAGTTAAATAATAATAATAATAAATTATAACCCGTAATCAATGCGAAATTAGGGTTTTTTGTCCGTGTGTCAGAGGGCCTCCGCGAATCGCGGCAAATAAAGAAGAAAACCCCGCAAGTCGCGGGGTTCAGAATTTGAGCTGACAGGTTTCACTTTTACGCGTTTTTCTTTATTTTTTTTTTTATTTTATGTTTTCTGTTTTTTAAATAAATAAAAGATTTTTAAAATAAAACTTATATTTTTATAAACTAAAATAGAAATAAAGAAACTTATAAAACTTAAATATTTAATAAAATCTTAAAAATACTTATATTTTTGTTTTTCTTTTTATATTTTTCGAATTTTTAAAACGTATTTTTACAAAAACGAATTTTTAATAAAAGTAACTAAAAATCTTTTTTTTTTTTATTATATTAGCGTTGCGCTTCCGGCTTTTAAGATAGTTCCCCGGCAGCGGCGCCAAAAATACTTGATGTCAAAGCAGCGGGGTAGTATATAAAATAGTTTATATTTTACTAGGAAAAACTATTAAATACGATACAATTTTACACAAGATATTTATTTATTTATAGAATGGATATACTTAAACCTTGCTACAACACTTATAGGCAGTGTACCTAATCGTACAGTAGTGTAGTTTTTAGTAAGTCCAGTTCGTTCCACAGGGAAATCTTTAAACAAAGCTCAACGCTATATTAGTTTATTTTTATAAAAATACAAATATATATATAGGTAATATTATTATTATAAAGGGGAGTTTTTACCGTTTAATGACCGGTTTGTCGATTTTAAAACTTTAGTCGCAGTTAAAACCTAATGTAAAATATTAAATAAATACAAGACTTAAATTAAAGCGTAAAGTAAATAACGATAATGAAATTACGAATAAAAATGCGATAAAATTAAATTGCGATAATTAAAAGTGCGATTAAATAAAATAACAATAAATAAAAGTGCGATAATCAGAAGTGCAATTAAATATAAAATAAAGGAAATTAAATATGAAATAAAAGAATTATGCTTATTTAAACTTCCGTAATCATGATGTTTGACGTGTTGATTTTAGTTTTATGCCCATGGGTTAATTGTCCTTTGTCCTGGATTATTCAATATGTCCGTCTGGTTTTTGTCCATAACAGTCCATCAGTCATAAATATAAATTGCAAGTGTCCTTGTCAAATTATTATTATACCCGAAGATAAATATTCCAACTAATTGGGGATTCGAATTGTAACAAGGTTTTAATACTTTGTTTAATGAATACACCAGGTTATCGACTGCGTGTAAACCAAGGTTTTACTACTTTGTTAACAATTACACCAATTACCCTTGAATGTAATTTCACCCCTGTTTTAATTATTCTAGTGGCTATTAATCCATTCCCGTGTCCGGTTAAATGAACGATTATTCGTACAAATAAATACCCCGCCCATCGTGTCCGATCGAGTGTATATGGTAATTTATAGGGACGCCCAATTGTAAATCTTTATATTAACATTAACAAACTTTCATTTAGTTAAACAAATATAAAGCCCATTAATAGCCCATAGCCTAGTTTCCACAAGTGTCGTTCTTTTATCCAAACCCCAATTATGGTACAAAGCCCAATTACCCAATTTTAGTAATTAGCCCAACATCATGATTACTTCGTTTTAAACAAGCATAATAATAACTTAGCTACGAGACATTAATATAAAAAGGTTGAACATAACTTACAATGATTAAGAATAGCGTAGCGTTACACGGACAGAATTTCGACTTACACCCTTACAACATTCGCTAACATACCCTTATTATTAGAATTATAATTAAAATTAAAATATAAATTATAAATATAAATATATTTACGTTGAAGAGGAAGAGAAAAAGGATGTGTTAAACTCGGCACAAAACTGGCTTTATATAGGACCTGACCAGCAATCTCACACCATGCGACTCGCATGATTTTGTGCTTCTGGCCATGCGAGTCGCATGGCCACCCTGGATTCAGCCAACTACTTTGTTTTCTTCTTGCCGACGTAATATAATAATAATAATATATATAATATATAATTATATATAATTATATATATATTATATTATATTCTTGTGCATAGTAGACTAGATATTTTTGGTCCGTTGCGTCGGGCGTTTCTTCTTGGCTCAGGTCCCGGTTCCGGATTTTCGGACGTCTTCGCGTATTATTTTATATCGTGTACTTTGCGTCTTGTAACTTGTACTCTTGTCATTTTGAGACGTTCCTCATCAATATTTTGAACCTTTTTAGTTGTATCTTGTACTTTTTAGCTCTTTGGACCTTTTTGTCTTCAATTTGTCGAATCTGCCTTTTGTCTTCACTTTTTAATATTTAAACGAATATTGCTTGTAAATCGAACAATACCAACTAAAATCTTGTCTTTCTTGGGGAATAATGCTATGAAATATATGTTCGTTTTTAGCATTATCAATGTACTATTGGTATATACACTCCAATGATCAGCTCTTAGCAGCCCATTTGAGTCACCTAACACATGTGGGAACCATCATTTGGCAACTAGCATGAAATATCTCATAAAATTACAAAAATATGAGTAATCATTCATGACTTATTTACATGAAAACAAAATTACATATCCTTTATATCTAATCCATACACCAACGACCAAAAATACCTACAAACACTTTCATTCTTCAATTTTCTTCATCTAATTGATCTCTCTCAAGTTCTATCTTCAAGTTCTAAGTGTTCTTCATAAATTCCAAAAGTTCTAGTTTCATAAAATCAAGAATACTTTCAAGTTTGCTAGCTCACTTCCAATCTTGTAAGGTGATCATCCAACCTCAAGAAATCTTTGTTTCTTACAGTAGGTTATCATTCTAATACAAGGTAATAATCATATCCAAACTTTGGTTTAATTTCTATAACTATAACAATCTTATTTCAAGTGATGATCTTACTTGAACTTGTTTTCGTGTCATGATTCTGCTTCAAGAACTTCGAGCCATCCAAGGATCCGTTGAAGCTAAATCCATTTTTCTCTTTTCCAGTAGGTTTATCCAAGGAACTTAAGGTAGTAATGATGTTCATAACATCATTCAATTCATACATATAAAGCTATCTTATTCGAAGGTTTAAACTTGTAATCACTAGAACATAGTTTAGTTAATTCTAAACTTGTTCGCAAACAAAAGTTAATCCTTCTAACTTGACTTTTAAAATCAACTAAACACATGTTCTATATCTATATGATATGCTAACTTAATGATTTAAAACCTGGAAACACGAAAAACACCGTAAAACCGGATTTACGCCGTAGTAGTAACACCGCGGGCTGTTTTGGGTTAGTTAATTAAAAACTATGATAAACTTTGATTTAAAAGTTGTTATTCTGAGAAAATGATTTTTATTATTAACATGAAACTATATCCAAAAATTATGGTTAAACTCAAAGTGGAAGTATGTTTTCTAAAATGGTCATCTAGACGTCGTTCTTTCGACTGAAATGACTACCTTTACAAAAACGACTTGTAACTTATTTTTCCGACTATAAACCTATACTTTTTCTGTTTATATTCATAAAATAGATTTCAATATGAAACCATAGCAATTTGATTCACTCAAAACGGATTTAAAATGAAGAAGTTATGGGTAAAACAAGATTGGATAATTTTTCTCATTTTAGCTACGTGAAAATTGGTAACAAATCTATTCCAACCATAACTTAATCAACTTGTATTGTATATTATGTAATCTTGAGATACCATAGACACGTATACAATGTTTCGACCTATCATGTCGACACATCTATATATATTTCGGAACAACCATAGACACTCTATATGTGAATGTTGGAGTTAGCTATACAGGGTTGAGGTTGATTCCAAAATATATATAGTTTGAGTTGTGATCAATACTGAGATACGTATACACTGGGTCGTGGATTGATTCAAGATAATATTTATCGATTTATTTCTGTACATCTAACTGTGGACAACTAGTTGTAGGTTACTAACGAGGACAGCTGACTTAATAAACTTAAAACATCAAAATATATTAAAAGTGTTGTAAATATATTTTGAACATACTTTGATATATATGTATATATTGTTATAGGTTCGTGAATCAACCAGTGGCCAAGTCTTACTTCCCGACGAAGTAAAAATCTGTGAAAGTGAGTTATAGTCCCACTTTTAAAATCTAATATTTTTGGGATGAGAATACATGCAGGTTTTATAAATGATTTACAAAATAGACACAAGTACATGAAACTACGTTCTATGGTTGAATTATCGAAATCGAATATGCCCCTTTTTATTAAGTCTGGTAATCTAAGAATTAGGGAACAGACACCCTAATTGACGCGAATCCTAAAGATAGATCTATTGGGCCTAACAAACCCCATCCAAAGTACCGGATGCTTTAGTACTTCGAAATTTATATCATATCCGAAGGGTGTCCCGGAATGATGGGGATATTCTTATATATGCATCTTGTTAATGTCGGTTACCAGGTGTTCACCATATGAATGATTTTTATCTCTATGTATGGGATGTGTATTGAAATATGAAATCTTGTGGTCTATTATTATGATTTGATATATATAGGTTAAACCTATAACTCACCAACATTTTTGTTGACGTTTTAAGCATGTTTATTCTCAGGTGATTATTAAGAGCTTCCGCTGTCGCATACTTAAATAAGGACGAGATTTGGAGTCCATGCTTGTATGATATTGTGTAAAAACTGCATTCAAGAAACTTATTTTGTTGTAACATATTTGTATTGTAAACCATTATGTAATGGTCGTGTGTAAACAGGATATTTTAGATTATCATTATTTGATAATCTACGTAAAGCTTTTTAAAACCTTTATCTATGAAATAAAGGTTATGGTTTGTTTTAAAAATGAATGCAGTCTTTGAAAAACGTCTCATATAGAGGTCAAAACCTCGCAACGAAATCAATTAATATGGAACGTTTTTAATCAATAAGAACGGGACATTTCAGTTGGTATCCGAGCGTTGGTCTTAGAGAACTAGAATTTTGCATTAGTGTGTCTTATCGAGTTTGTTAGGATGCATTAGTGAGTCTGGACTTCGACCGTGTTTACTTGAAAAATGATTGCTTAACAAATTTTGTTGGAAACTATATATTTTTAACATGTGAATATTATGTGATATATTAATCTCTTAACGCGTTTGATATTATGTGATAGATGTCTACCTCTAGAACAAGTCCCATTGACTCACCTAATAATAATGAAGAGTCAAATGTAAATTGGAATGATTCGTGGACTGATTCACAAGTTCCCGAAGAGGAACCGGAAGAAGAGTCGGAACCGGAAGAAGAATCGGAACCGGAAGAAGAATCGGAACCGGATGAAGAAATAGAACCGGTGGGGGAAATAATAAAACGGTTAAGTAAAAGAAAATCCTCAACCAACCGACCAAGGTTAATTATGGTCAATGGTGTTTCCGCCAAGGAAGCAAAATATTGGGAGGATTACCAATTCTCCGATGAATCGGATTCCGACGAGAATTCCGATGATGTTATAGAAATTACCCCAACTAAATTTAAAAAGGCAAAAGAAAATAATAAGGGAAAGGGCATAAAAATAGGGAAATCTAATTCCAACCCCGATGAACTTTATATGTATCGTCAACCCCCGAAGTCCTTAAGTTGTAACAATGACCCGGGAACCTCTAAACCACCAGGTTTTTCTAAACCAATGTGGAAAATTACGGCTCGTATTAGGGAAACATCATATATCCCTAGAAACTTGGCAAAACGAACCAAAACCGAAGAAGAAGAAACGAGTGAGTCGGAATAAGATAGTTGTATTCGTGTGGTGTAATATATGTAATATAGTGTTCTTATGCTTTATGATATATGTAAAAATTGCTTGTATTAATAAGTATTTTTTTATGAATCTAACTCTTGTCTATTTTACAGTTTAAAAACACAAAATGGATAGACAACCCAATATTTTAAGAGACCTACCTGGAGACATGATTGATGAAATATTGTCTAGAGTCGGCCAGAATTCCTCGGCACAACTATTTAAGGCGAGATCAGTTTGTAAGACATTCGAAGAACGTTCCAAGAATGTCTTGGTTTATAAGAGACTTTCGTTTGAAAGATGGGGGATATCACATTGGGAAACCCATAAGTTACGATGTGTTTACTTTGACGCATATATTGCGGGGAACCCAAATGCTATTTTACGCAACGGGTTAAGAAATTATTTTGACTCAATATATCCGAATATTGGACTTCGTGATTTAGAAAAAGCGGCTAACATGCAACATAAAGAAGCATGTTATGCTTACGGATTAGTAATGTTCGCTTCTCACCAAAGTGAGAACAAGAACATCGGGCTACAACTATTAAACAAAACATTTCCACAAGTGACGGAGTTGGTAATTGGGGTAAGAAATGAGGTTTTTAGATTGTTACGAGACTGTTGGACATTACGTAACCCTCGTCCCTTTGACGACGTTACAACACGCTGTCTTATCAACGGCCATAACGGTTATGTTCCACAAGACCAAGGATGGGAAGTAGTCCTAGTAAAACCAGAATGCATGACTTGTTTCTGGACGTATGAATTACGTGTCTTTATTGCCTTTGCTGAACGAATTGTGTACTAGCTAGAATTATCTTCACAACTATCTTGTATCAAAGTTATTGTGTGCTATATTTCATGCTTTATGTAAAATAAGCGGTATTGTAAGTTTGTAAAATATTGTATAAAAGTTTGAACGCGAAATATTATTATAATCAGTTTTTCATATAGAATTGTAGTAGTTGAATTGTATATTAGCTACTAAGTATGAACTTAACGGGTAGGTACTACCCGAATTTAAACTTATAAAACGCTAATATGAAGAAAAAGCTTTTATAAATGAGTTCATATTATGCTACGAAATACTATTAACTACTCTTAATATTCTGTATGATTAACTTGTTCCATTTGACTATTTTGAAGGAAATGGCACCGACTACTCGACACACCGTGAATATGAATGAAGAGGAATTCTGTACTTTTCTAGCTTCAAACATAGCCGCAGTACAGGCTGCGCTACATACCAATAATAACCTTGGATCTAGCAGTACAGGAAATCGTGTAGGATGTACCTACAAAGAATTCACTGCCTGTAAACCTTTGGAATTTGATGGAACCGAAGGACCGATCGGATTGAAACGGTGGACCGAGAAGGTCGAATCGGTGTTTGCCATAAGTAAGTGTACTGAAGAGGATAAAGTAAAGTACGCTACGCATACCTTCACAGGTTCTGCGTTAACATGGTGGAATACCTATCTAGAGCAAGTGGGACAAGACGATGCGTACGCACTACCGTGGTCAGCATTCAAGCACTTGATGAACGAGAAGTACCGTCCTAGAACCGAGGTCAATAAGCTCAAGACAGAACTTAGAGGGTTACGAACCCAAGGATTTGATATTACCACGTACGAAAGACGATTCACAGAATTGTGCCTATTGTGTCCGGGAGCATTCGAAGATGAGGAAGAGAAGATCGACGCGTTTGTGAAAGGATTACCGGAAAGAATCCAAGAAGATATAAGTTCACACGAGCCCGCCTCCATACAACAGGCATGTAGAATGGCTCACAAACTCGTGAACCAGATTGAAGAAAGAATTAAAGAACAGACTGCTGAAGAGGCCAATGTGAAGCAAGTCAAAAGAAAGTGGGAGGAAAACGGTGATAAGAATCACCAATACAACAACAACAGCAATTACAACAATAATCGCAACAATTATCCCAACAATCGCAACATCAATCGTAACTACAACAAACGGCCCAACAACAACAACAACAACAACAACAACAACAACAACAACTACAACAATCATCCCAACAACAATAATAACCGCAACAACAACAACAATCAGAAGCAGCTATGCCAAAGGTGTGAAAAGAATCACTCGGGGTTCTGCACCAAATTTTGCAACAAGTGTAAAAGAAATGGTCATAGCGCGGCGAAGTGTGAGGTCTACGGACCAGGGGTTAATAGAACAAAAGGAACAAATGGTGTCGGAATGAGTAATGGCGGAGCAAGTAGTGTCGGAGCAAGTTATGCCAATGTAGTTTGTTATAAATGTGGAAAACCGGGCCACATTATTAGAAATTGCCCGAACCAGGAGAACACGAATGGACAAGGCCGCGGAAGAGTTTTCAATATTAATGCGGCAGAGGCACAAGAAGACCCGGAGCTTGTTACGGGTACGTTTCTTATTGACAATAAATCTGCTTACGTTTTATTTGATTCGGGTGCGGATAGAAGCTATATGAGTAGAGATTTTTGTGCTAAATTAAGTTGTCCATTGACGCCTTTGGATAGTAAATTTTTACTCGAATTAGCAAATGGTAAATTAATTTCAGCAGATAATATATGTCGGAATCGAGAAATTAAACTGGTTAGCGAAACATTTAAGATTGATTTGATACCAGTAGAGTTAGGGAGTTTTGATGTGATAATCGGTATGGACTGGTTGAAAGAAGTGAAAGCAGAGATCGTCTGTTACAAAAATGCAATTCGCATTATACGAGAAAAAGGAAAACCCTTAATGGTGTACGGAGAAAAGGGCAACACGAAGCTACATCTTATTAGTAATTTGAAGGCACAAAAACTAATAAGAAAAGGTTGCTATGCTGTTCTAGCACACGTCGAGAAAGTACAAACTGAAGAAAAGAGCATCAATGATGTTCCCATTGGAAAAGAATTTCCCGATGTATTTCCGAAAGAATTACCGGGATTACCCCCACATCGATCCGTTGAATTTCAAATAGATCTTATACCAGGAGCTGCACCAATAGCTCGTGCTCCTTACAGACTCGCACCCAGCGAGATGAAAGAACTGTAAAGCCAATTACAAGAACTTTTAGAGCGTGGTTTCATTCGACCAAGCACATCACCGTGGGGAGCTCCTGTTTTGTTTGTCAAGAAGAAAGATGGTACATTCAGGTTGTGTATCGACTACCGAGAGTTGAACAAACTTACCATCAAGAACCGCTACCCACTACCGAGAATCGATGACTTATTTGATCAACTACAAGGCTCGTCTGTTTATTCAAAGATTGACTTACGTTCCGGGTACCATCAAATGCGGGTGAAAGAAGATGATATTCCAAAGACTGCTTTCAGAACACGTTACGGTCATTACGAGTTTATGGTCATGCCGTTTGGTTTAACTAATGCACCAGCTGTGTTCATGGACCTTATGAACCGAGTGTGTGGACCATACCTTGAAAAGTTTGTCATTGTTTTCATTGATGACATACTTATTTACTCAAAGAATGACCAAGAACACGGTGAACATTTGAGAAAGGTGTTAGAAGTATTGAGGAAAGAAGAATTGTACGCTAAGTTTTCAAAGTGTGCATTTTGGTTGGAAGAAGTTCAATTCCTCGGTCACATAGTGAACAAAGAAGGTATTAAGGTGGATCCGGCAAAGATAGAAACTGTTGAAAAGTGGGAAACCCCGAAAACTCCGAAACACATACGCCAGTTTTTAGGACTAGCTGGTTACTACAGAAGGTTCATCCAAGACTTTTCCAGAATAGCAAAACCCTTGACTGCATTAACGCATAAAGGGAAGAAATTTGAATGGAATGATGAACAAGAGAAAGCGTTTCAGTTATTGAAGAAAAAGCTAACTACGGCACCTATATTGTCATTGCCTGAAGGGAATGATGATTTTGTGATTTATTGTGACGCATCAAAGCAAGGTCTCGGTTGTGTATTAATGCAACGAACGAAGGTGATTGCTTATGCGTCTAGACAATTGAAGATTCACGAACAAAATTATACGACGCATGATTTGGAATTAGGCGCGGTTGTTTTTGCATTAAAGACTTGGAGGCACTACTTATATGGGGTCAAAAGTATTATATATACCGACCACAAAAGTCTTCAACACATATTTAATCAGAAACAACTGAATATGAGGCAGCGTAGGTGGATTGAATTGTTGAATGATTACGACTTTGAGATTCGTTACCACCCGGGGAAGGCAAATGTGGTAGCCGATGCCTTGAGCAGGAAGGACAGAGAACCCATTCGAGTGAAATCTATGAATATAATGATTCATAATAACCTTACTACTCAAATAAAGGAGGCGCAACAAGGAGTTTTAAAAGAGGGAAATTTAAAGGATGAAATACCCAAAGGATCGGAGAAGCATCTTAATATTCGGGAAGACGGAACTCGGTATAGGGCTGAAAGGATTTGGGTACCAAAATTTGGAGATATGAGAGAAATGGTACTTAGAGAAGCTCATAAAACCAGATACTCAATACATCCTGGAACGGGGAAGATGTACAAGGATCTCAAGAAACATTTTTGGTGGCCGGGTATGAAAGCCGATGTTGCTAAATACGTAGGAGAATGTTTGACGTGTTCTAAGGTCAAAGCTGAGCATCAGAAACCATCAGGTCTACTTCAACAACCTGAAATCCCAGAATGGAAATGGGAAAACATTACCATGGATTTTATCACTAAATTGCCAAGGACTGCAAGTGGTTTTGATACTATTTGGGTAATAGTTGATCGTCTCACCAACTCAGCACACTTCCTGCCAATAAGAGAAGATGACAAGATGGAGAAGTTAGCACGACTGTATTTGAAGGAAGTCGTCTCCAGACATGGAATACCAATCTCTATTATCTCTGATAGGGATGGCAGATTTATTTCAAGATTCTGGCAGACATTATAGCAAGCTTTAGGAACTCGTCTAGACATGAGTACTGCCTATCATCCACAAACTGATGGGCAGAGCGAAAGGACGATACAAACGCTTGAAGACATGCTACGAGCATGTGTTATTGATTTCGGAAACAGTTGGGATCGACATCTACCGTTAGCAGAATTTTCCTACAACAACAGCTACCATTCAAGCATTGAGATGGCGCCGTTTGAAGCACTTTATGGTAGAAAGTGCAGGTCTCCGATTTGTTGGAGTGAAGTGGGGGATAGATAGATTACGGTTCCGGAGATTATACAAGAAACTACCGAGAAGATCATCCAAATTCAACAACGGTTGAAAACCGCCCAAAGTGGACAAAAGAGCTACGCTGACATTAAAAGAAAAGATATAGAATTTGAAATTGGAGAGATGGTCATGCTTAAAGTTGCACCTTGGAAAGGCGTTGTTCGATTTGGTAAACGAGGGAAATTAAATCCAAGGTATATTGGACCATTCAAGATTATTGATCGTGTCGGACCAGTAGCTTACCGACTTGAGTTACCTCAACAACTCGCGGCTGTACATAACACTTTCCATGTCTCGAATTTGAAGAAATGTTTTGCTAAAGAAGATCTCACTATTCCGTTAGATGAAATCCAAATCAACGAAAAACTTCAATTCATCGAAGAACCCGTCGAAATAATGGATCGTGAGGTTAAAAGACTGGGAGCATGAAGATCAGATGAAGAAGAAATACCCGCATCTATTTCCAGAAGATTCGTCAACACCTTCAACAACTTAAAATTTCGGGACGAAATTTATTTAACGTGTAGGTACTGTAGTGACCCGAACTTTTCCATGTTTATATATATTAATTGAGATTGATATTTACATGATTAAATGTTTCCAACATGTTAAGCAATCAAACTTGTTAAGACTTGATTAATTGAAATATGTTTCATATAGACAATTGACCACCCAAGTTGACCGGTGATTCACGAACGTTAAAACTTGTAGAAACTATATGATGACATATATATGGATATATATTTAGTTAACATGATACTATGATAAGTAAACATATCATTAAGTATATTAACAATGAACTACATATGTAAAAACAAGACTACTAACTTAATGATTTTTAAACGAGACATATATGTAACGATTATCGTTGTAAAGACATTTAATGTATATATATCATATTAAGAGATATTCATACATGATAATATCATGATATTATAATAATTTAAAATCTCATTTGATATTATAAACATTGGGTTAACAACATTTAACAAGATCGTTAACCTAAAGGTTTCAAAACAACACTTACATGTAACGACTAACGATGACTTAACGACTCAGTTAAAATGTATATACATGTAGTGTTTTAATATGTATTTATACACTTTTGAAAGACTTCAATACACTTATCAAAATACTTCTACTTAACAAAAATGCTTACAATTACATCCTCGTTCAGTTTCATCAACAATTCTACTCGTATGCACCCGTATTCGTACTCGTACAATACACAGCTTTTAGATGTATGTACTATTGGTATATACACTCCAATGATCAGCTCTTAGCAGCCCATGTGAGTCACCTAACACATGTGGGAACCATCATTTGGCAACTAGCATGAAATATCTCATAAAATTACAAAAATATGAGTAATCATTCATGACTTATTTACATGAAAACAAAATTACATATCCTTTATATCTAATCCATACACCAACGACCAAAAACACCTACAAACACTTTCATTCTTCAATTTTCTTCATCTAATTGATCTCTCTCAAGTTCTATCTTCAAGTTCTAAGTGTTCTTCATAAATTCCAAAAGTTCTAGTTTCATAAAATCAAGAATACTTTCAAGTTTGCTAGCTCACTTCCAATCTTGTAAGGTGATCATCCAACCTCAAGAAATCTTTGTTTCTTACAGTAGGTTATCATTCTAATACAAGGTAATAATCATATCCAAACTTTGGTTTAATATCTCTAACTATAACAATCTTATTTCAAGTGATGATCTTACTTGAACTTGTTTTCGTGTCATGATTCTGCTTCAAGAACTTCGAGCCATCCAAGGATCCGTTGAAGCTAAATCCATTTTTCTCTTTTCCAGTAGGTTTATCCAAGGAACTTAAGGTAGTAATGATGTTCATAACATCATTCGATTCATACATATAAAGCTATCTTATTCGAAGGTTTAAACTTGTAATCACTAGAACATAGTTTAGTTAATTCTAAACTTGTTCGCAAACAAAAGTTAATCCTTCTAACTTGACTTTTAAAATCAACTAAACACATGTTCTATATCTATATGATATGCTAACTTAATGATTTAAAACCTGGAAACACGAAAAACACCGTAAAACCGGATTTACGCCGTAGTAGTAACACCGCGGGCTGTTTTGGGTTAGTTAATTAAAAACTATGATAAACTTTGATTTAAAAGTTGTTATTCTGAGAAAATGATTTTTATTATTAACATGAAACTATATCCAAAAATTATGGTTAAACTCAAAGTGGAAGTATATTTTCTAAAATGGTCATCTAGACGTCGTTCTTTCGACTGAAATGACTACCTTTACAAAAACGACTTGTAACTTATTTTTCCGACTATAAACCTATACTTTTTCTGTTTAGATTCATAAAATAGACTTCAATATGAAACCATATCAATTTGATTCACTCAAAACGGATTTAAAATGAAGAAGTTATGGGTAAAACAAGATTGGATAATTTTTCTCATTTTAGCTACGTGAAAATTGGTAACAAATCTATTCCAACCATAACTTAATCAACTTGTATTGTATATTATGTAATCTTGAGATACCATAGACACGTATACAATGTTTCGACCTATCATGTCGACACATCTATATATATTTCGGAACAACCATAGACACTCTATATGTGAATGTTGGAGTTAGCTATACAGGGTTGAGGTTGATTCCAAAATATATATAGTTTGAGTTGTGATCAATACTGAGATATGTATACACTGGGTCGTGGATTGATTCAAGATAATATTTATCGATTTATTTCTGTACATCTAACTGTGGACAACTAGTTGTAGGTTACTAACGAGGACAGCTGACTTAATAAACTTAAAACATCAAAATATATTAAAAGTGTTGTAAATATATTTTGAACATACTTTGATATATATGCATATATTGTTATAGGTTCGTGAATCAACCAGTGGCCAAGTCTTACTTCCCGACGAAGTAAAAATCTGTGAAAGTGAGTTATAGTCCCACTTTTAAAATCTAATATTTTTGGGATAAGAATACATGCAGGTTTTATAAATGATTTACAAAATAGACACAAGTACATGAAACTACGTTCTATGGTTGAATTATCGAAATCGAATATGCCCCTTTTTATTAAGTCTGGTAATCTAAGAATTAGGGAACAGACACCCTAATTGACGCGAATCCTAAAGATAGATCTATTGGGCCTAACAAACCCCATCCAAAGTACCGGATGCTTTAGTACTTCGAAATTTATATCATATCCGAAGGGTGTTCCGGAATGATGGGGATATTCTTATATATGCATCTTGTTAATGTCGGTTACCAGGTGTTCACCATATGAATGATTTTTATCTCTATGTTTGGGATGTGTATTGAAATATGAAATCTTGTGGTCTATTATTATGATTTGATATATATAGGTTAAACCTATAACTCACCAACATTTTTGTTGACGTTTTAAGCATGTTTATTCTCAGGTGATTATTAAGAGCTTCCGCTGTCGCATACTTAAATAAGGACGAGATTTGGAGTCCATGCTTGTATGATATTGTGTAAAAACTGCATTCAAGAAACTTATTTTGTTGTAACATATTTGTATTGTAAACCATTATGTAATGGTCGTGTGTAAACAGGATATTTTAGATTATCATTATTTGATAATCTACGTAAAGCTTTTTAAAACCTTTATCTATGAAATAAAGGTTATGGTTTGTTTTAAAAATGAATGCAGTCTTTGAAAAACGTCTCATATAGAGGTCAAAACCTCGCAACGAAATTAATTAATATGGAACGTTTTTAATCAATAAGAACGGGACATTTCACAAGTAGTGTCGGAGCAAGTTATGCGAATGTAGTTTGTTATAAATGTGGAAAACCGGGCCACATTATTAGAAATTGCCCGAACCAGGAGAACACGAATGGACAAGGCCGCGGAAGAGTTTTCAATATTAATGCGGCAGAGGCACAGGAAGACCCGGAGCTTGTTACGGGTACGTTCTTATTGAAAATAAACTTGCTTACGTTTTATTTGATTCGGGTGCGGATAGAAGCTATATGAGTAGAGATTTTTGTGCTAAATTAAGTTGTCCATTGACACCATTGGATAGTAAATTTTTACTCGAATTAGAAAACGGTAAATTAATTTCAGCAGATTATATATGCCGGAATCGAGAAATTAAACTGGGTAGCGAAATATTTAAGATTGATTTGATACCAGTAGAGTTAGGGAGTTTTGATGTAATAGTTGGCATGGACTGGCTGAAGGAGATGAAAGCAGAGATCGTATGTTACAAAAATGCAATTCGCATTGTACGAGAAGAAGGAGAACCCTTAATGGTGTACGGAGAAAAGGGCAACACGAAGCTACATCTTATTAGTAATTTGAAGGTACAAAAACTAATAAGAAAAGGTTGCTATGCTGTTCTAGCACACGTCGAGAAAGTACAAACTGAAGAAAAGAGCATCCATGATGTTTCCGTCGCAAAAGAATTTCCCGATGTATTTTCGAAACAATTACCGGGACTACCTCCACATCGATCTATTGAATTTCAAATAGATCTTGTACCAGGAGCTGCACCAATAGCTCGTGCTCCTTACAGAACGTGGTTTCATTCAACCAAGCACATCACCATGGGGAGCTCCTGTTTTGTTTGTCAAAAAGAAGGATGGTACATTTAGGTTATGTATCGACTACCGAGAGTTAAACAAACTTACCATCAAGAACCGCTACCCACTACCGAGAATCGACGACTTATTTGATCAACTACAAGTCTCATCGGTTTATTCTAAGATAGATTTACGTTCTGGGTATCATCAAATGCGGGTGAAGGAGGATGATATTCCAAAGACTGCTTTTAGGACGCGTTACGGTCATTACGAGTTTATGGTTATGCCGTTTGGGTTGACTAATGCACCAGCTGTGTTCATGGACCTCATGAACCGAGTGTGTGGGTCATATCTTGACAAGTTTGTCATTGTTTTCATCGATGACATACTTATTTACTCAAAGAATGATCAAGAGCACGAAGAACATTTGAGAAAAGTGCTAGAACTATTGAGGAAAGAAAAACTGTACGCTAAGTTTTCAAAGTGTGCATTTTGGTTGGAAGAAGTTCAATTCCTTGGTCACATAGTGAACAAAGAAGGTATTCAGGTGGATCCAGCAAAGATTGAAACCGTCGAAAAATAGGAAACCCCAAAAACTCCAAAACACATACGCCAGTTTTTAGGACTAGCTGGTTACTACAGAAGGTTCATCCAAGACTTTTCCAGAATAGCAAAACCCTTGACTGCATTAATGTATAAAGGGAAGAAATTTGAATGGAAGGATGAACAAGAGAAAGCGTTTCAGTTATTGAAGAAAAAGTTAACTACGGCACCTATATTGTCATTACCTGAAGGGAATGATGATTTTGTGATATATTGTGATGCCTCAAAGCAAGGTCTCGGTTGTGTATTAATGCAACGAACGAAAGTAATTGCTTATGCGACTAGACAATTGAAGATTCACAAACAGAATTATACGACGCATGATTTAGAATTAGGCACGGTTGTTTTTGCATTAAAGACTTGGAGGCACTACTTATATGGGGTCAAAAGTATTATATATACCGACCACAAAAGTCTTCAACACATATTTAATCAGAAATAACTGAATATGAGGCAGTGTAGGTGGATTGAATTGTTGAATGATTACGAATTTGAAATTCGTTACCACCCGGGGAAGGCAAATGTGGTAGCCGACGCCTTAAGCAGAAAGGACAGAGAACCCATTCGAGTAAAAGCTATGAATATAATGATTCACACTAACCTTACTACTCAAATAAAGGAGGCGCAACAAGGAGTTTTAAAAGAGGGAAATTTAAAGGATGAAATACCTAAAGGATCGGAGAAGCATCTTAATATTCGGGAAGAAGGAACCCGGTATAAGGCTAAAGGAATTTGGGTATCAAAATTTGGAGATATGAGAGAAATTGTACTTAGAGAAGCTCATAAAATCATATACTCAATACATCCTAGAACGGGGAAGATGTACAAGGATCTCAAGGAACATTTTTGGTGGCCGGGTATGAAAGCTGATGTTGCTAAATACGTAGGGGAATGTTTGACGTGTTCTAAGGTCAAAGCGGAGCATCAGAAACCATCAGGTCTACTTCAACAACCCGAAATCCTGGAATGGAAATGGGAAAACATTACCATGGATTTCATCACTAAATTGCCAAGGACTGCAAGTGGTTTTGATACTATTTAGGTAATAGTTGATCGTCTCACCAAATCAGCACACTTCCTGCCAATAAGAGAAGATGACAAGATGGAGAAGTTAGCATGACTGTATTTGAAGGAAGTCGTCTCCAGACATGGAATACTAATCTCTATTATCTCTGATAGGGATGGTAGATTTGTTTCAAGGTTTTGGCAGACATTGCAACAAGCATTAGGGACTCGTCTAGACATGAGTACTGCCTATCATCCACAAACGTATGGGCAGAGCGAAAGGATGATACAAACGCTTGAAGACATGCTACGAGCATGTGTTATTGATTTTGGAAACAGTTGGGATCGACACCTACCATTAGCAGAATTTCCCTACAACAACAGTTATCATTCTAGTATTGAGATGGTGCCGTTTGAGGCACTTTATGGTAGAAAGTGCAGGTCTCCGATTTGTTGGAATGAAGTGGGGGATAGACAGATTACGGGTCCGGAGATAATACAAAAAACTACCAAAAAAATCATCCAAATTCAACAACGATTGAAAACCGCCCAGAGTCGACAAAAGAGCTACGCGGACAGTAAAAGAAAAGATATAGAGTTTGAAATTAGAGAAATGGTCATGCTTAAGGTTTCACCTTGGAAAGGCGTTGTTCAATTTGGTAAACAGGGGAAACTAAATCCAAGGTACATTGGACCATTCAAGATAATAGATCATGTCGGACCAGTAGCTTACCAACTGGAGCTACCTCAACAACTCGCGGCTGTACATAACACTTTCCACGTCTCGAATTTGAAGAAATGTTTTGCTAAAGAAGATCTCACTATTCCGTTGGACGAAATCCAAATCAATGAAAAACTTTAATTCATTGAAGAACCCGTCGAAATAATGGATCGTGAGGTTAAGAGACTTAAGCAAAACAAGATACCGATTGTTAAGGTTCGATGGAATGCACGTAGAGGACCCTAGTTCACCTGGGAGCATGAAGATCAGATGAAGAAGAAATACCTGCATCTATTTCCAGAAGATTCGTCAACACCTTCAACAGCTTAAATTTTTGGGACGAAATTTATTTAACGGGTAGGTACTGTAGTGACCCGAACTTTTCCATGTTTATATATATTAATTGAAATTGATATTTACAGGACTAAATGTTTCCAACGTGTTAAGAAATCAAACTTGTTAAGACTTGATTAAATGAAATAAGTTTCATATAGACAATTGATCACCCAAGTTGAACGGCGATTCACGAACATTACAAAATTGTAAAAACTACATGTTGTGGTATATATAGACATATATATATATATATATATATATATATATGGTTGACATGAGATTATGATGAGTAAGTATCTCATTAAGTATATTAACAATGTGTGATATACATAAGAAATGAGATTACTAAGTTAAGAAACTCGAAAATGATATATATAACGATTATCGTTATAACAACGTCTTACTAGGTACATATGAATCATATTAAGATATTGATACACTTGGTTAATTATGTTAAATGATAATTAAATATATCATTAAGTGTATTAACAATGAACTACATATGTAAAAATAAGACTACTAACTTAATGATTTCGAAACGAGACATATATGTAACGATTATCGTTGTAAAGACATTTAACTGTATATATATCATACTAAGATATATTATATATCATAATATCATGATAATGTAACAATTTAACATCTCATTTGATATAATAAACAATGGGTTAACAACATTTAACAAGATCGTTAACCTAAAGGTTTCAAAACAACATTTACATGTAACGACTAACGATGACTTAACGACTCAGTTAAAATGTATATACATGTAGTGTTTTAATATGTATTCATACACTTTTGAAAGACTTCAAGACACTTATCAAAATACTTCTACTTAACAAAAATGCTTACAATTACATCCTCATTCAGTTTCATCAACAATTCTACTCGTATGCATCCGTATTCGTACTCGTACAATACACAGCTTTTAGATGTATGTACTATTGGTATATACACTCCAATGATCAGCTCTTATCAGCCCATGTGAGTCACCTAACACATGTGGGAACCATCATTTGGCAACTAGCGTGAAATATCTCATAAAATTACAAAAATATGAGTAATCATTCATGACTTATTTACATGAAAACAAAATTACACATCCTTTATATCTAATCCATATACCAATGATCAAAAACACCTACAAACACTTTCATTCTTCAATTTTCTTAATCTAATTGATCTCTCTCAAGTTCCATCTTCAAGTTCTAAGTGTTCTTCATAAATTTCATAAGTATAGTTTCATAAAAATCAAGAATACTTCCAAGTTTGCAAGTCTACTTCCAAGCTTTCTAATCCATTCCAAGTAATCATCTAAGATCAAGGAACTTTTGTTATTTACTGTAGGTTATCTTTCTAATTCAAGTTAATATTCATATTCAAACTTTGATTCATTTTCTACAACTATAATAATCTTATTTCGAGTGAAAATCTTACTTGAACTGTTTTCGTGTCATGATTCTGTTTCAAGAACTTTCAAGCCATCCAAGGATCCTTTTAAGCTAGATCCATTTTTCTCATTTCCAGTAGTTTTATCCAGAAAACTTAAGGTAGTAATGATGTTCATAACATCATTCGATTCATACGTATAAAGCTATCTTATTTGAAGGTTTAAACTTGTAATCACTAGAACATAGTTTAGTTAATTCTAAACTTGTTCGCAAATAAAAGTTAATCCTTCTAACTTGACTTTTAAAATCAACTAAACACATGTTATATATCTATATGATATGCTAACTTAATGATTTAAAACCTGGAAACACGATGAACACCATAAAATCGGATATACGCCGTCGTAGTGAAACCGGGGGCTGTTTTGGTTTGGATAATTAAAAACTATGATAAACTTTGATTTAAAAGTTGTTCTTCTGGGAAAATGATTTTTCATATGAACATGAAACTATATCTAAAAAACAAGGTTAAACTCAAAGTGGAAGTATGTTTTCTAAAATGGTCATCTAGACGTCGTTCTTTCGACTGAAATGACTACCTTTACAAAAATGATTTGTAACTTATATTTCTGACTATAAACCTATACTTTTTCTATTTAGATTCATAAAATAGAGTTCAATATGAAACCATAGCAATTTGATTCACTCAAAACGGATTTAAAATGAAGAAGTTACGGGTAAAACAAGATTGGATATTTTTGATCTTTTTAGCTACGGGAAATGTTTAACAAATCTATACAAATCATATCCTAGCTAACTTATATTGTATTATACATGTATTATATCGACCCATCTATAAACACGTATGTAAATGTTTTGACATATCATATCGAACCGTCTATATATATTATTTGGAACAACCATAGACACTCTATATGCAGTAATGTTGGAGTTAGCTATACAGGGTTGAGGTTGATTCCAAAAATATATATAGTTTGAGTTGTGATCTAGCCTGAGACGTGTATACACTGGGTCGTGGATTGATTCAAGATAATATATATCAATTTATTTCTGTACATCTAATTATGGACAACTAGTTGTATGTTACTAACAAGGACAGCTGACTTAATAAACTTAAAATAGTAAAATGTATTAAAAATGTTGTAAATATATTTTGAACATACTTTGATATATATGTACATATTTGTTATAGGTTCGTGAATCGACCAGTGGCCAAGTCTTACTTCCCGACGAAGTAAAAATCTGTGAAAGTGAGTTATAGTCCAACTTTTAAAATCTAATATTTTTGGGATGAGAATAAATGCAGATTTTATAAATGATTTACAAAATAGACACAAGTACGTGAAACTACATTCTATGGTTGAATTATCGAAATCGAATATGCTCCTTTTTATTAAGTCTGGTAATCTAAGAATTAGGGAACAGACACCCTAATTGACGCGAATCCTAAAGATAGATCTATTGGGCCTAACAAACCCCATCCAAAGTACCGGATGCTTTAGTACTTCGAAATTTATATCATATCCGAAGGGTGTCCTGAAATGATGGGGATATTCTTATATATGCATCTTGTTAATGTCGGTTACCAGGTGTTCACCATATGAATGATTTTTATCTCTATGTATGGGATGTTTATTGAAATATGAAATCTTGTGGTCTATTGTTACGATTTGATATATATAGGTTAAACCTATAACTCACCAACATTTTTGTTGACGTTTAAAGCATGTTTATTCTCAGGTGAATACTAAGAGCTTCCGCTGTTGCATACTAAAATAAGGACAAGATTTGGAGTCCATGTGTCATAACCCGTCCTTAACCATAAGAACGAGTTAGATAACGTATGATTTCATTGCGAGGTATTGACCTCTATATGCGACATTTTTAAAAGAACAACTGCATTTATTTTACATTACAAACCATAACTCTTATTTTAATACAAGCTTTAGACAATAAAAAAATGATTATCGTTTAGCGATAATCTTAGACTTACAAACTTTACATGTGATGATAACAATACGATTTCTAGCATATTTTACACTACAATTCCTCGGATATGCAGTTTTATTTTTGACACAAATATGCATACTTAAGATCTTGCTTAAATTCAACATGTTGCAGCGGAAGCTTTTAGTTATCACCTGAGAATAAACATGCTTAAAACGTCAACATAAAGTTGGTGAGATATAGGTTTAATGCCGGCAGCGATATAAATATAGACCACAAGATTTCATATGTAAACATTTTAATAAAAATATTCTAAGTGGTTGAGCACTTGGTAACCATACTTAACATTTAATCACGTCGCATATTCCCTTTATTATGAAATCTTACTACACCGTACCAAGTGTAGTCACGAAATGAAGTACTGTGCAACCGTTGAATACTGGTCGTCCAGTCCGGTTGGGGTTGTCAGGCCCGATAGATCTATCAACAGGATTCGCGTTTACAATACCGCTGTAAATAATAGTTACCAAGCTACAGGGAAGTATGCCAGTGGTACAACTCAACGTAGAATATATTTTTCAGTTACTTGTGTCCATAACGTAAAACATAAAATACATGTATTCTCATCCCGAAATACTTAGAGTTTAAAAGTGGGACTATATACTCACTTTTGCCTTGAAGATATATATATTTTGACTTGGTCTTCGGTTGATATCACGAACCTATCCATATATAGTTTATCAATATATTTCCATTTTAAACAATCGTCACATATATATACTTATTATACTTTTAATAGTTTTAATAATTTCTTAGTCCGTAGTTAGCAGTCCGATGTTAGTAATTCAATTTTAATGGTTCATATTTAGGTGTTTAATAAATAAAACCCCCATCGAAATAAATAAAACCCCATCGTATTTGTATTGGTCGGGATTAATCTTGACCCATGGTACCGGTGTTGTCAAATGACGTGTTGCGTACAATCATGGGATCTTATGATTAATCTTCTCGTATTGTTTACGGGTGGTCCTGAAATATATAAAATTAAATTATGAGTACATATATATAAAATATCATGTTATTTTAGAAAGATGTGATTTATTTAATTTTTCTCCAATTATTTTCGTGGCTAAACTAGTTGTGGATATCCGATCTTGTTTTGGTCATAGTTTCTTCGTTACAACTCCGTTTTCGTTGGTTCAACTTGCCACTTCCTTGGATCGAGTCCTTCTTTAAGAATATGAACTGTAAATACCTTAGTTTGTATTCGAAATCACAGGTCATAGGTCAAACTTTGGTGAAACTTATGAAGTTGATCATTTTCCCTTATGTAAACAACATTAAATGATTATTTTTCTAAAAATACTTATACTTTGAGTTAAATCATGAAATTTTTATGTGTTATCATATTCATAGTAAATATCAATTTTCCAGAAAATAAGCCTCCAATTCAAAGTTCAAGATAGTTTTTAATTATCCAACCCAAAACAGCCCCCGGTTACACTCCGACGTCGTAAATTCAGTTTTTAAGGTGTTCTTTGAAAAACCAAGTTATACCTTGTTAAATTAGCATATATTTATGATATATTACAGATCTTGAAGTATTTTAAAAGTTAAGTTAGAAGGATCTATTTAGTTTGCAAACAAGTTTGAAAACATTCAAACTATGTTCTTGTTGTTAAAATTTTATACCATAAAATAAGATAGCTATATATATATGAATCAAATAAGGTTATGAACAAAGTTACTACCTCAATTTACTTGGACAAGATTTCTGTAAAAGAGAAGTAAAAACCTAGAACCAAAAGAGTGGTGGAGTTGGATGAAAGATTGGAAGTAAACTTGTGTTTTTGGAAGGATTCTTGAAGTGTTTTTGTAAGGGTTTTATTATGGTGATTAAGTGATGTTTTTGAAGCTAGATCTTCATGGTTGTGAGCTGAGATGGTTAAGGTGTTTAGGGTTCATAAGTGTGTGTGTATTTAGCTAGATATTTGAGGTAAAAATGAATCAAAAATGGAGTACTCTTAACCCCTTTAAAAACGTGAATGGGGGGGAGACAAAGACAATTTTCAAGTTTGTAATCTTGTTAATTAGTCATACAATAATACAAAAGTAATTACCTTATACATAAGGCATGAACAAGGGCTGGTTAGGTGGTGATTTGATGTGTATATACCAATAGTAAATACGTATAGAAGCTAGGTATGATACGAGTACATATACTCTAGATATACGTATAGAAATCCTGTGAAAACGGAACGAGGATTCAAATATAGTTATCTTTTGTGAATATACTTATATTGTTTTATGTATTTAAGTCCTTAAAAAGTGATTGAATACATTACATATACGATATATGTATAAACATTATAGGTTATAAGTATTTATATCAAAAAACGTTACTTAAAGTTATCGTTTTGAAAGCTTAAGTTAGTAGTTTCAAAATATACTTATAACTTATTGTTATTAATACAAAATGAGATATTAAAACATTCTTAGATCATGTTAAATATGTATATATACATATATATACACAAACGTATAATTATCATATGTTATATAGTTCGTGATATCATTGGTCAAACTAGCCGGTCAAACGTTGTGTAAATCTCTTTTCAAAAACATAAGTCTCAACAATTTGGGTTGCTTATCATGTTGGTAAGGTTTAATTTATGTAAATATTAATCTTATAAGTATAGATGGATCGAAAAAGTCCGGGTCATTACAGTACCTACCCGTTAAATAAATTTCGTCCCGAAATTTTAAAATCGTACCTATTTTGCGTCATCGGGAAACAAGTGTGGATATTTTTGTTTCATCTGGTCCTCCCGTTCCCACATAAACTGGCGACCTCTTCGAGCATTCCAACAAACCTTAACGATCGGTATGTTGCTCTGCTTGAGCTGTTTAACTTCACGGTCCATGATTTCGACTGGTTCTTCTACGAATTGTAATTTCTCGTCAACTTGGATTTCTTCAAGAGGAATGGTGAGGTCTTCCTTTTCAAGACACTTCTTAAGGTTTGAGACGTGAAAGGTATTATGTACTCTGGCGAGTTGTTGCGGTAATTCGAGTCGATAAGCTACCGGTCCAATGCGTTCAATGATCTTGAACGGGCCTACATATCTTGGGTTCAGTTTACCCCTTTTTCCGAAGCGTATTACACCTTTCCACGGTGACACCTTTAACATAACCATGTCCCCGATCTGAAACTCTAATGGTTTCCTTCGGACATCGGCGTAGCTCTTTTGGCGGCTACGGGCTGTTTTCAATCTCTCCTTGATTTGTACTATCTTCTCAGTCGTTTCGTGTATGATCTCGGGACCAGTTAATTGTCGATCTCCTACTTCATTCCAACAGATAGGAGATCTACACTTCCTTCCATACAGTGCTTCGAATGGTGCAGCTTTAATGCTCGCATGATAACTATTATTATATGAGAATTCTGCTAACGGTAAATACTTATCCCATCCGTTTCCAAAATCGATCACACATGCCCTGAGCATGTCTTCAAGAGTCTGAATTGTTCTTTCACTCTGCCCGTCAGTTTGCGGATGATATGCGGTGCTCATATCCAAACGAGTTCCTAGTGCCTCCTGTAGTGATTGCCAGAACTTTGAGGTAAATCTACTATCACGATCAGATATAATGGAAATAGGTATTCCATGCCTTGAAACTATTTCCTTTATATATAATCGTAATAATTTCTCCATTCTATCCGTTTCCTTTATAGGCAAGAAATGTGCAGATTTGGTAAGACGATCAACAATTACCCAAATGGTGTCGTATCCCTAGGCAGTCTTTGGTAACTTCGTGATGAAATCCATGGTAATACCGTCCCATTTCCATTCTGGGATTTCTGGTAGTTGAAGTAATCCTGACGGCTTCTGGTGTTCTGCTTTGACTTTGGAACAAGTTAAACATTCCCCAACATATGTTGCAACGTTTGTCTTCAAATTAGGCCACCAATAATGCGTCTTAAGATCTTGATACATCTTTCCAACTCCAGGATGTATCGAGTATCTTGTCTTATGTGCCTCATTCAATATTAACTTCCTTAATCCACCCAACTTTGGTACCCAAATACGGTTTGCAAAATATCGAATTCCATCTTCCCGCATAATGAGTTGTTTCCCATACTTCTTCATTATTTCATTTCCTATGTTTTCTTTAGTAAGAGCTTCTCGTTGAGCCTCTTTGATTTGTGAGTTGAGATTCATGCAAATTTTTATGTTCATTGCTCGTACTCGAATTGGTTCTCGTTCCTTTCTGCTTAAAGCGTCAGCCACCACATTCGCTTTCCCGGGATGATAACGAATTTCACAATCATAGTCGTTTATTAACTCGACCCACCTACGTTGCCTCATGTTCAGCTGTTTCTGATCAAAAATATGTTGAAGGCTTTTATGATCAGTAAACACAGTGCATTTAACCCCATACAAGTAGTGTCTCCATATCTTCAATGCAAACACGACTGCTCCCAATTCTAGATCATGCGTCGTATAATTCCGCTCATGAATCTTCAATTGTCGGGATGCGTATGCAATAACTTTCTTCCGTTGCATAAGAACGCAACCAAAACCTTGTCGCGAAGCGTCACAATATATTTCAAAATCATCGTTCCCTTCTGGTAACGATAAAATAGGCGCCGTAGTCAACTTCTTTTTCAGTAATTGAAATGCACTCTCCTGCTCAGAAGTCCATTCATATTTCTTTCCTTTTTGCGTTAACGCTGTCAACGGCTTAGCTATTCGGGAAAAATCTTGAATACACCTTCTATAATAACCGGCTAAACCCAAAAATTGGCGTATCTGCATTGGTGTCTTAGGAGTCTCCCATTTTTCAATGGCTTCAATTTTTGCTGGATCAACCTGAATTCCTTTGCTACTAACAACGTGGCCAAGAAATTGCACTTCTTTCAACCAGAAAGCACACTTAGAAAATTTAGCGTATAGCTGTTCTTTTCTCAACAACTCTAATATTAAACTTAAATGCTGCTCATGCTCTTGCTCACTCTTGGAATAGATAAGAATGTCATCAATGAAAACAATAACAAACTTATCTAAATATGGACTACAAACTCGATTCATGAGGTCCATGAATACAGCTGGCGCATTCGTCAATCCAAACGGCATGACCAAAAATTCGTAATGACCGTAACGTGTCCGAAAAGCAGTTTTCGGTATATCTTCTTCTTTGACGCGTAATTGATGATAGCCCGACCTTAGGTCAATTTTTGAGTACACACATGATCCTTGCAGTTGATCAAATAAGTCGTCAATTCTCGGTAGTGGATACCGATTCTTGATAGTTAACTTATTTAATTCACGATAATCTATACACATCCTAAAAGATCCATCTTTCTTCTTAACAAACAAAATTGGAGCTCCCCACGGTGAAGTACTTGGTCGTATGAATCCACGGTCTAGTAATTCTTTTAACTGACTTTGAAGTTCTTTTAATTCGGACGGTGCAAGTCTATATGGAGCACGGGCAACTGGTGCAGCTCCTGGTACTAAATCTATTTGAAATTCTACAGATCTAAATGGAGGTAATCCTGGCAACTCTTCCGGAAAAACTTCAGGATAATCTCTTGCCACAGGCACGTCGTTGATGCACTTCTCTTTTTCTTTCTTTTCGACTTTATTAACATGTGCTAGAATAGCATAACATCCCTTTTTTAAACACTTCTTGGCTTTCAAACAGCTAATGAGTTTTAACTTTGAGTTACCCTTCTCTCCATAAATCATCACCGGCATTTTATCCTTACAAGGAATGCGAATTGCCTTCTTGGCACACACAACTTCAGCTCCTACTTTGGACATCCAGTCCATGCCGACTATTACATCAAAACTTCCTAATTCTACGGGTATTAAGTCAATTTTAAATGTTTCTCCGGCTAAATTTATTTTACAATCGCGGCAAATTTTATCGGCTTTAATTAGTTTACCATTAGCTAACTCAATCATGTACTTAGTATCTAGAGGTAATGATGAACAATTCAATTTAGTGTAAAAATTTCTACACACGTAACTTCTATCGGCACCAGTATCAAATATAATAGATGCTGATAAGTTATTAATGGTAAACGTACCCGTAACAAGCTCCGGGTCTTCACATGCCTCTCTAGCATTAATAACAAATGCTCTCCCACGTGCAGGTCCGATATTCTTCTCTGGATTCGGGCACTGGCTCTTATAGTGACCTTGTTTTCCACACCCAAAACAAGTAACGGTAGCCAAAGCAGTTCTATTTGCATTGGTGGCAGGAGTCTTGGTACCATTTGTATTTGTAACGAGAGCCCTACAATCTTCAGCAAGATGACCCTTTCGATTACATTTGTTGCATACCACATTACAGTAGCCAGAGTGATGTTTGTAGCATCGGTTACATAAAGGATTTTGTCCTTTGTAACCAAAGCTTAAACCACTACCCGCACCTAGCGTGATTTCTTGTTTCTTAAAAGATTGTTGTTGGTTACCCCGATCATAATTTCTATTCCACTTTCTTTTGTTACCTGATACCTTCACATCAGTATTAGATGCTTTCTTATCCATGATGACCTGATCCATTAGCTCGTTTGCCATGGTTATAGCTTCATGAATTGTCTTAGGTTTCGATGCTGTAACGTTTGCCTTGACCTTTTTGGGCAAACCATCTTTGTACATTTCAATCTTCCGTTCTTCGGTTGGAACCAATTCAGGACATAGCAAAACTAATTCCATGAATCGCTGATTGTAGTTGGTGATTTCAGTACCAATAACCTTCAGACTTCGTAATTCATCTTCCAACTTCCTAACCTCGTTCCTTGGATAATATTCGTTGATTAACATTGTTTTGAATTCTTCCCATGGAGTATCATAAGCTACATCTCCTCCTACAGCCTTCACATAATTTTTCCACCACGTGAGTGCACTCTCTTGTAAAGTGCACGATGCATACTTGGTCATGTCCTTTTCAACACAACCACTGATTTTAAACACAGTCTCCATCTTTTCTATCCATCGGGTTAAACCGATCGGTCCTTCTGTTCCACTGAATGATGAGGGCTTGCAAGCTTGAAAAGTTTTGTAGGTGCATCCTACACGAGGATTTAGGTTAACTGCAGCAGCTCTTGCAGCCTCGACCCATAACATTCTGTCGTTCACTCGCTGATTGATGAGTTCCTGGATTTCTTGTTCCGTCATTCGGTTCAATCGCGCCATAATCTTCAATAAGAATGAAAAAAAAATAATTATTCACATGGAATATTATAGATGTAGTATGTATTTACAGTACATCGTAGCTTATTAATAATATGAACTAGTTATTATTATAAAAGCCTTTTCTTCTTATTAGCATTTTATAATTATATTTAGGGTAGTACCTACCCGTTAAAGTTCATACTTAATAGCTTAGTACGAAAATCAATTACTACCACCCAAATAATACTTAACCATGGAAAATTATTGCATTTCACACTTCACTATTTTACATATGCTTATCTTACATCGAACATTAAGCAAACCACACTAATAATATTATACAAAACATTATATGATCCCATGGTTTAATACGGCAGCGCATCGTTTGGTCTATTTTCTAGGACGTTTAGGTTCAAAGAATCGCTTAACGCTTATCCTGGCTGTCTGCCTATATTTTAGCTGTGGGGCTGAAGAACTGGATGCCGGGATAGAACGAATAGGAATAGCGGGAATAGGGGTGGTAGTGTCTAGTGGAGTTGGTGCCACATCATCCTCACTAAACTCGGGATTTGAATTTTCTAATTCATTAGCCTTTCGTTTCTTTCCTAGTTCGAACTCGTCTTTTGTAATTTCCTGTATTTCTTCCTCGGGTTCACTTTCCTCCTCGGGTTCACTTTCCTCCTCGGGTTCACTTTCCGGGTTCTCTATAGTCGGTTCATCCGGAATTTGTGAGTCTTCCCCAAAGATATCATTTTCGTCATCGGATAGGTTAATGACTGGAACACCATCTGAAGATTCTGGTTCGGAGTCGCTGAATGTGATAACAAGTTTTGAGCCCGACATCTATCACACAACAACTAACCCATTAGTACTACATAATATTTACATATAAATTTTAACCAACAATGATAAGCAATGGTTTTTAAATCAGACCCGGTCAAAGTCCAGACTTACTAATGTATCCTAATGACTTATCAGTTAGACACACTAATGCAAACCTGGTTCGCTAAGACCACCGCTCTGATACCACATGTCATAACCCGTCCTTAACCATAAGAACGAGTTAGATAACGTATGATTTCATTGCGAGGTATTGACCTCTATATGCGACATTTTTAAAAGAACAACTGCATTTATTTTACATTACAAACCATAACTCTTATTTTAATACAAGCTTTAGACAATAAAAAAATGATTATCGTTTAGCGATAATCTTAGACTTACAAACTTTACATGTGATGATAACAATACGATTTCTAGCATATTTTAGATTACAATTCCTCGGATATGCAGTTTTATTTTTGACACAAATATGCATACTCAAGATCTTGCTTAAATTCAACATGTTGCAGCGGAAGCTTTTAGTTATCACCTGAGAATAAACATGCTTAAAACGTCAACATAAAGTTGGTGAGATATAGGTTTAATGCCGGCAGCGATATAAATATAGACCACAAGATTTCATATGTAAACATTTTAATAAAAATATTCTAAGTGGTTGAGCACTTGGTAACCATACTTAACATTTAATCACGTCGCATATTCCCTTTATTATGAAATCTTACTACACCGTACCAAGTGTAGTCACGAAACGAAGTACTGTGCAACCGTTGAATACTGGTCGTCCAGTCCGGTTGGGGTTGTCAGGCCCGATAGATCTATCAACAGGATTCGCGTTTACAATACCGCTGTAAATAATAGTTACCAAGCTACAGGGAAGTATGCCAGTGGTACAACTCAACGTAGAATATATTTTTCAGTTACCTGTGTCCATAACGTAAAACATAAAATACATGTATTCTCATCCCGAAATACTTAGAGTTTAAAAGTGGGACTATATACTCACTTTTGCCTTGAAGATATATATATTTTGACTTGGTCTCCGGTTGATATCACGAACCTATCCATATATAGTTTATCAATATATTTCCATTTTAAACAATCGTCACATATATATACTTATTATACTTTTAATAGTTTTAATAATTTCTTAGTCCGTAGTTAGCAGTCCGATGTTAGTAATTCAATTTTAATGGTTCATATTTAGGTGTTTAATAAATAAAACCCCCATCGAAATAAATAAAACCCCATCGTATTTGTATTGGTCGGGATTAATCTTGACCCATGGTACCGGTGTTGTCAAATGACGTGTTGCGTACAATCATGGAATCTTATGATTAATCTTCTCGTATTGTTTACGGGTGGTCCTGAAATATATAAAATTAAATTATGAGTACATATATATAAAATATCATGTTATTTTAGAAAGATGTGATTTATATAATTTTTCTCCAATTATTTTCGTGGCTAAACTAGTTGTGGATATCCGATCTTGTTTTGGTCATAGTTTCTTCGTTACAACTCCGTTTTCGTTGGTTCAACTTGCCACTTCCTTGGATCGAGTCCTTCTTTAAGAATATGAACTGTAAATACCTTAGTTTGTATTCGAAATCACAGGTCATAGGTCAAACTTTGGTGAAACTTATGAAGTTGATCATTTTCCCTTATGTAAACAACATTAAATGATTATTTTTCTAAAAATACTTATACTTTGAGTTAAATCATGAAATTTTTATGTGTTATCATATTCATAGTAAATATCAATTTTCCAGAAAATAAGCCTCCAATTCAAAGTTCAAGATAGTTTTTAATTATCCAACCCAAAACAGCCCCCGGTTACACTCCGACGTCGTAAATTCAGTTTTAAGGTGTTCTTTGAAAAACCAAGTTATACCTTGTTAAATTAGCATATATTTATGATATATTACAGGTCTTGAAGTATTATAAAAGTTATGTTAGAAGGATCTATTTAGTTTGCAAACAAGTTTGAAAACATTCAAACTATGTTCTTGTTGTTAAAATTTTATACCATAAAATAAGATAGCTATATATATATGAATCAAATAAGGTTATGAACAAAGTTACTACCTCAAGTTACTTGGACAAGATTGCTGTAAAAGAGAAGTAAAAACCTAGAACCAAAAGAGTGGTGGAGTTGGATGAAAGATTGGAAGTAAACTTGTGTTTTTGGAAGGATTCTTGAAGTGTTTTTGTAAGGGTTTTATTATGGTGATTAAGTGATGTTTTTGAAGCTAGATCTTCATGGTTGTGAGCTGAGATGGTTAAGGTGTTTAGGGTTCATAAGTGTGTGTGTATTTAGCTAGATATTTGAGGTAAAAATGAATCAAAAATGGAGTACTCTTAACCCCTTTAAAAACGTGAATGGGGGGGAGACAAAGACAATTTTCAAGTTTGTAATCTTGTTAATTAGTCATACAATAATACAAAAGTAATTACCTTATACATAAGGCATAAACAAGGGCTGGTTAGGTGGTGATTTTATGTGTATATACCAATAGTAAATACGTATAGAAGCTAGGTATGATACGAGTACATATACTCTAGATATACGTATAGAAATCCTGTGAAAACGGAACGAGGATTCAAATATAGTTATCTTTTGTGAATATACTTATATTGTTTTATGTATTTAAGTCCTTAAAAAGTGATTGAATACATTACATATACGATATATGTATAAACATTATAGGTTATAAGTATTTATATCAAAAAACGTTACTTAAAGTTATCGTTTTGAAAACTTAAGTTAGTAGTTTCAAAATATACTTATAACTTATTATTATTAATACAAAATGAGATATTAAAACATTCTTAGATCATGTTAAATATGTATATATACATATATATACACAAACGTATAATTATCATATGTTATATAGTTCGTGATATCATTGGTCAAACTAGCCGGTCAAACGTTGTGTAAATCTCTTTTCAAAAACATAAGTCTCAACAATTTGGGTTGCTTATCATGTTGGTAAGGTTTAATTTATGTAAATATTAATCTTATAAGTATAGATGGATCGAAAAAGTCCGGGTCATTACACCATGTTTGTATGATATTGTGTAAAAACTGCATTCAAGAAACATATGTCGATGTAATATATTTCTATTGTAAACCATTATGTAATGGTCGTGTGTAAACAGTATATTTTAGATTATCATTATTTGATAATCTACGTAATGTTTTTAAAACCTTTTTTGATAAAATAAAGGTTATGGTTGTTTTAAAAATGAATGCAGTCTTTGAAAAATGTCTCATATAGAGGTCAAAACCTCGCAACGAAATCAATTAATATGGAACGTTTATAATCAATATGAACGGGACATTTCAGCATTCGTTTTAAAAGACAAATTTTAATTTACATCGAAAGTTGACGGAATGCATACCATTTCATAATATATCCAACTATAATTGACTTAATAATAATCTTGATGAACTCAACGACTCGAATGCAACGTCTTTTGAAATATGTCATGAATGACTCCAAGTAATATCTTTACAATAAGCAAATGCACAATGGAAGATTTCTTTCTTACCTGAGAATAAACATGCTTTAAAGTGTCAACCAAAAGGTTGGTGAGTTCATTAGTTTAACATAAATAATCATTTCCATCATTTTAATAGACCGCAAGATTTTCATTTCTCATAAATATACGTCCCATGCATAGAGACAAAAATATCATTCATATGGATTGAACACCTGGTAACCGACATTAACAAGATGCATATAAGAATATCCCCTATCATTCCGGGAAATCCTTCGGACATGATAAAAAATGAATTCGAAGTACTAAAGCATCCGGTACTTTGGATGGGGTTTGTTAGGCCCAATAGATCTATCTTTAGGATTCGCGTCAATTAGTCGACTGGCTTACTAATTCTTGGGCTACCAAGCAAAAGGGGCATATTCGGCTTCGATCATTCAACCATATAATGTAGTTTCGATTACTTGTGTCTATTTCATAAAACATTTATAAAAATTGCGCATGTATTCTCAGCCCAAAAATATAAATTGCAAAAGCATTTAAAAAGGGAGCAAATGAAACTCACCATACTGTATTTCTTAGTAAAAATACATATAACGTCATTTAACAAGTGTAGGGTTGACCTCGGATTTATGAACCTATATCAATTGTATATCTATTAATGCATGTAATCGTAATCAATTAAGTATATATATATATATATATTAGTATTAATAATATACTTGTTATATTATATGTTAATATGTTTATTCTAGAATTTTATGTAATACTAATATAATTATTGATCAAATATATTTTTATGTATTAATATTTATTTGATAAAATAATGTTAATAATAATAATGAAAATAATGTTAATGTTAAAAAATAATAATAATGATAGTACTAACAATGACAATTAAAAATGATAGTTTTAATAAAAATGATAATTTTAATAATAATAGTTTTAATAATAATAATAATAATAATAATAATAATAATAATAAAAGAAATAATAATGATAATAATATCAATAATACTAATAATATTTGTACATATCATATTTTACATATATATATATATATATATATATATATATATATATATATATATTATATTAAAAATATTAATATTAAAAATACAAATATTAATATTATCATATATAATGAAAGTTTTGTTAATCATTTTAATATAACAATTATATTCAAACTTGTAATTTATTATAATACCATTTATTATTTATGTAATATTATATTATATGATGACATTTACTAAATAGTTAATATTTATATATTTTATATATATTTAACAGAAATCATAAATTTATAATAACATATATATATATATATATATATATATATATATATATATATATATATATATATATATATATATATATATATATATATATATATATATATATATATATATATATATATATATATATATATATTAACAGTACTTAATTATTCTAAATTGTTATTTTACATTTTATATTCCAATTATTTAAAGTATACTTTATTAAATTAAAGTATTATATATTCTTGTATTTATATAATATATACATATTTATTTACAAATAAATGTTCGTGAATCGTCGGAAATAGTCAAGGTCAAATGCATTCATGAAAAATAGTTCCAACATTTTGAGACTCAACATTACAGACTTTGCTTATCGTGTCGAAATCATATAAAGTTTAAGTTTAAATTTGGTCAGAAATTTCCGGGTCATCACAGAGGGTTCTTGGGTTGGTGTTACTTGACAGAAACAATTGTGACGACCCAGAAATTTCCGACCAAATTTAAACTTAATCTTTATATGATTCTGACACGATAAGCAAATCTGTAATGTTGAGTCTCGAAAACTTTGGAACAGTTTACATGAATTCATTTAACCTTTGGTTGTTTCCGACGATTCACGAACAATTGTACGTAAATAAAAATGTATATATTTATACATATTAAAATATATAAAAGAATGCATATATATATATATATATATATATATGAATATGATTACTACATATAATTAATGATTACATGATATATTATATGCTTATTAAGTATTAATATATATAATACAAACTAAAATATAGTTGTTATATTAATATCATTACTTTAATAAATATTAATATTAGCAATTATATAAGTATTATTATTAATATTATTTGATACATTTGAATTATTATATTATTATTAATATTATTGTTATCATTGTTAATATCAGTAATATTATTATTATATTTATTACTAATATTATTATAAATAATAATGTTAGTATTACAAAAATCATTAACTTATTATAAGTATTGTAAATACAATTCAATTTATTATTACTGTATTATTATTATTAACATCAGTATTAACAAAATTGTTTAAATTATCATTATAATTTTATTAATAATTGTTATTATTTTTATTATTATTATTATTATTAATATATTTGTATTTATTAATTATTATTATTAATCATATAAAAATTATATTAAATAATACAGATTCATTTTCAATATATCTGATTCGTTAAATTGTCTGCTGGATTAGTTAATCTCTGTATCAAATTTGTACTAATAAATCAGCCATCCCTATCTGATCTATATTTTTGGTTTCTTCCCTTTGGTTGGAGAATTCTGTTACACATCTCATTCCAACGTACAAATTTGGAATCTGCTTTTGATTTATTCATTTTGTTTTCTTCCTGAGTAAATTATTCTGTCAACCCATTTTCATTATAATACATTCGATATCCATTTACAATGAGGAATTCAATTGTTTTTTCCCCACCATATTTCATCCACAAGCCATTTCCAACACCTAAACCGTCACCTTGTAACACTTTGGTTTTTCTTCTTCATCATGTACAACTACTAAGACAATCACCACTGCGATCATCATTTCTTCAACCATCAAGAACACACCATCACAAATGGTAACCATCGTGAACCTTCATCAACATCTTCGATCACAACCCACCATCAGTCAATCATCACCACACGTCACCGTAATTTGTTGTTGTAAGTTCTTGTGTTTTCTACGTGTTCCTTTCTTCTTGACGAATCCCTTTAACATATCAAATCAGTCATATTAGACTGCTACTACAACAGTTCCTTTAGAATTGTAATCCACCACAAACCATTTCATACAAAAAATGCTGTAACTATAATCATTATATATAGTTGCAACCTCCAAATAAATTTATCAACTAAAGACTTCTTTAGTATGTTCCTTTGTTCTCTTCTTGGCCAACTAATACCTATTATTTAATGCCCCACTTGCCAACTTTGCTTGTGGGTTACAAAAGTTGAGTTGGAAAACGATAACTAGGCAATTAACTAAAGCAAGAGGTAAAGTAATCGGTCCCATAGGTTATCATGATTTGGAGTAAATCACGCGTTTCTTTTATGGTCCATAGTGGGTGGATGTTGATTATAAAGTGAATGGATAATGATGTGATAATGACAGCAGCAACCACGGTTGATTACCCAACACATTCATCGACTTTCTGTTTAAAACATATAAACTACAATTAAACTTGGGCTCCATGAATGATATATTATTGAACCCACTACGGATGGACCCAATATTGTGCCAACGAATTTATTTCAATAATCATACACCACTTGGATTGCTACTGCTTACGGTTTGCTGTAAAACCCTACAATCCCTCACTAATTTTTTTATATATATCGCTGCTACTACCTCGTTGCTTTCCTTGTTTGTTAACAAGATGATGACGTTAGAAATATGATGAAGAATATGGTTATGGTTAGGTTGAAGATAAGTTTAAGATGATAATGATAATAGATGATAAGCGTTCGATAATGATAATGGGTTTAGGTTTATGCGTATGATAATAGAATTGATTAGATTATAAGTTATGATCATGATGATCATAGCAAATGATAATGATGATAATGGGACGGTATGCGTATGTGATATATAAATGATGTCGAATGATCATGATAATGATGATGCTTACGATGTGGAGAAGAGAAGAAAGAATGCAGAAATTTTAGAAAAAGAATGAAAACAGATAGATATATTAGATACATAGTTTAGGTTGGATATTAATTTAGAAAAGTAAAAATGGCGGAATGGTTTAGAGTGTTGTTCGATTAACGAAGGGTCTTGAGTTCGAATCCTTGCTTCTACGGTTATTTTTTTTCTTTTCATCAGATAACTGTACCAGTGGGCTAAGTGTTGGGCTAGGGATACGTTATTGGGCTAAGTTTGATTGGACTAATCGAATTTGAAACATAAACAGGGTTATGAGTAACTAAGTTGTGTTTAAATCAGAAAAGAAAGATAGTTCTGAGGGTTTAAGGGTGTTTCCGTTAATTGAGAGGTCTCGGGTTCGAGCCCGGTTGGTGACGAATTTTTTTTAGAAAGGCTTACAATTGAGGTAGTTTTCTAATTTCATTATTTTTATTATTATTATTATTGTTACTATTATTCCTATATAATTATTATTGTTATTAGTATTATTATTATTATTAATATTAAGATTACTAATAAATGTATTATCAAGTATCATTTTATTATTACTATTACTATTATTATTATTATTAATATTAGTATTAGGATTATCATTAAGAATATTATTAGTAATATCCTTATTATTACAAGTATCGTTTTTATTAAAACTATATTTTTTTTATTATTATAAGCATTATTATCATTATTATTATTTTTATCGTTAACATGACTTTGATTATTGTTATTATTATTATTTTATCAAATAAATATTAGATACATAGAAATATATTTGATACATAAAATTTAGAATAAACTTATTAACATTAATTATATAAATAATTACATATAACAAATTATTGATTTTCAATATAATACTGATGACACAGATATATAAAACAATATAAATATTAATTATTTTAAATAATAAATATACAAACTAAGTATATAAGATATCTAAATTAAAATATAATACATAAATTTGATCGAATACAATTATGTGTGGTAACATATATATAATTAATTTTGGATCGTGAATCCAAGGTCAACTTTGCACTTGTTCAATGACGTTATATGTATTTTTACTACAAAATACAATATGGTGAGTTTCATTTGCCTTTTTACCCTTTATATTTTTGGGCTGAGAATACATGCGCAACTTTTATAAATGTTTTACGAAATAGACACAAGTAATCGAAACTACATTATATGGTTGAATGATCGAAGCCGAATATGCCCCTTTTTGCTTGGTAACCAAAGAATTAGTAAACCAGTCTATAAATTGACGCGAATCCTAAAGATAGATCTATTGGGCCTAACAAACCCCATCCGTTGTAGCGGATGCTTTAGTACTTCGATGTTGTTTTATCATGTACGAAGGATTTCCCGGAATGATAGGGGATATTATAATATGCATCTAGTTAATGTCGGTTACTTGGTGTTCAATCCATATGAATGATATTTTTGTCTCTATGCATGGGACGTATATTTATGAGAACTGGAAATGAAATTCTTATGGTCTATTAAAATGATGGAAATGATTATTTATGTTAAACTAATGAACTCACCAACCTTTTGGTTGACACTTTAAAGCATGTTTATTCTCAGGTATTAAAGAATTCTTTCGCTGTGCATTTGCTCATTTTAGAGATATTACTTGGAGACAATCACGACATATATCAAAAGACGTTGCATTCGAGTCGTTGAGTTCATCAAGAATATTATTAAGTCGTTTATAGTTTGGATATATTATGAGATAGCATGCATGCCTGTCAACTTTCAATGTAAAGGAAGTTTGTCTTTTAAAAACGAATGCAATGTTTGTAAAATGTATCATATAGAGGTCAAATATCTCGCAATGTAATCAACTGTTGTGAATTTTTTATAATCGGTATGGACTTCTTCCAGATGGATTAGGACGGGTCTCTACAGTTGGTATCAGAGCGGTGGTCTTAGCGAACCAGGTCTTGCATTAGTGTATCTAACTGATAGTTGTTTAGATGCATTAGTGGGTCTGGACTTCGACCGTGTCTGCATGTCAAAAGTTTTGCTTATCATTTCTAGTCGGAAATCATCTGCTTATCATCCTTAGGAAATTACCTGCTTATCATTCTTAGTCTAGACATGTCTTACTGCCTCTATTGCATAGACAGTGTATAGATAAATTCATATCTTAGCGTATCTGTTATTGTTACCTTTACCTGATAGCTACCGTAGATTCCTCCGTAACTTATGGGATTTTAGTATTATATATGCATATGTAAATTATGTATTTCAGGGTACTAATCTACATCCTATAATCTATTTCTTATCGAAAATTCTTCATCTGATCGTACGAGATGAATCCCTCAACTAGTTCGAGTCCCTCAGATTTCGATAGCTATTCCGATAGTTATTCCGACTGCTATTCCGACATGGATATTCACCTAAGCTCCGAAAGCGGTGTCACCAAAATGAATCAATCAGTCAGCCATCCCCAATTCATCTGATGGGTTCGTAGTCTACTTAATTATTGGAAACAAGAAGAAGGTGATCCCTTCCACCCACCATATTGCCCTCTTGACGATGAACCTGAAGCACTTACCGGCGAACCTGTCTGAAACACCATTTTCTCTCTCATTTTCAGAGTATCTCGTCACGATCATATACTGTACCAAGTTCTAGATTTTACTTATCCGCTCGTTCCAACCGTCAATCATCCCGGAGTAATAGAAGAAGCCAACGAGCTTCGTGCTCGAGTAGAGGCTTAGGAGAATATGGTGCAAAAAGTACCAGCTTCAGCAACATCACTGGCACCAACAGTACCACCACCAACAGCAACATCTGCATCCCACGTCTCGACATCACAATCTATACCTCGAACATCAACATCATACGCACCATAGATACCAAGGAGTACCAACAACAATGAACGATGAAGTATTGATCCATAACTTCATTGAAGAAATATTCTACGAAGAATATGTGGTTCCTAATAGTTTTAGAGATTACTTATTCTAGCTCAAATCAAAAATCATATGAGTTTAATATCATATTAACTCATTAAATCCATGATTTCAACTAAAGAAAATATATATGAATATATGTTTTCATAAAGATTGTAATTAAAAATTCTTTTGTACAAACTGATAATGGTGAAAATATTTTAACGGGTAGGTAATATCTGAGGAATATTTAGCTTCACATTAATAAGTTACACTGTACATTCTTCGAATCTGATTCAACATTCATTTACTATCCTACTTACATCCACAGATTTACGAATCCGTTCACCACAGAATAACCATTTTTATTCGATTTCATATTTGGATTTTGACTTATCAGAATCCAACAAGTGGCATAATGAAGAAAACATTGGACAATTAAAATGAATTAAAATATTGATTATAACATATGAAACTAAACAATTCTTCAAGTCTGCCACTTGATTTCATCTTAAACCTCATTTGTATCTTGACGATTCCAATCTGCGTTCAAACATTTCATAATTCTTGAAAACACTTAAATCGAGAGGATGAATCAACCGCACTTCATCTATTGAAGAAAAGATTGATGCATATAGTTATGCACCTAAAAACACTCAGAACCTGAGTAAATGTTTAAAATGTATCTGTGCTAACCCTTTGGGAGTTGTTATTACTAAAAATAACTTTGCAATCCCTTTTCAAATTAGCCAATTTTGTCACAGCTCCAGCAAATCAACTTCGATTTTCAATTGAAATAGCCTAATTATAACTTTGATATATAAGTTGTCTTTCATCATCGTTACCGGAGAACCGTTTATATCCCACCACATCACCAGCAGGCGTACCAGCAACTTCGTTGCTCCTTAGATTAAATCTCTCCAACAAATCACTATATTTAATTATTGAAGTCTTATCATGAACTCATCCGCACCTTGTAACGAGAATTGCCATACCAATTACCAGAAATCAGCGTTTAATCATCTAAAAACACAATTCTCTTGAAACCACCTTCTATTGATAACCGATGATTCAGATAGGGTAGCATTAAATGTAGAGGAAACAACAAAATTATAGATGGTCTAAATGGCCAAGAGTTTGATGATAAAGAATGGAGTGTTAGGAACGATCGATAGAAAATTTGGTACTGAAAAACGGATTGAGCTAACCATGAAGGAGACCAAGGACAAATACAAGGACCAAACCCTATATTCAAAGAATCCAGGTAGTTCTGGATCCGCCGAAATCTTTAGAGAATATCTTGTTCCGAAGTCATGTTAAAAATCTTGCGAAAAATTTTCTTCATCAACTTTCGAACTTAGAAATTCCAAAATATCATCATAAATATCTTCGATATTTCTGAGGATATTTTCATAAATATTCTCGTCTGAAATTATATACCTCTTCGTGCTATCTGTATTCCATTATATTGGAAACTTTTGTAAAATCTAAGTATAAATTATGAATGAATTCTGGAGAAGTGTTGGGAATTGAAGCATGGGTTAGTATAATATAATGACGCTCGGCCAATGTGATTATATTATAGTAAGTCATGCTGAGTTTCTAATGAAACGTGATAATGGTTCACAGTAGATCATACCATCATCATGTGTCATGTTACATAACTCTTTCATTCTACTTAACCTCCGAACATATCAAAAAAAATATATTCTTGATAGTTCTATTTTCTATAATTCTGGTAATTTAACCAATCAAATCGTGCTATCACGTTTCTTCCTGTTTAGAACATTAAGTTCATTAGAAACTCCATACTTACAAATTTTGGACCGTTACTCGTTTTATTGGAGGTTGAGAAGAGAATAAAAAGGCAAAGAGCTCCGAAACATAAGGGAAGATATAAAACTCGACAACAATACATAAATCAAAAACCGTGTACATTAATACGAATAGCAATATAAAGACATGGGAGTATGATAAACACAATTACCCCAAGAGCGAAGTAGAAGTAAACAGATTCCTCTGATTGGAGTTGGAATAGAAGAATGATTGTTGCGATAGTCAGAATGAGGTTAAGAACCAGAGTAGGATTAATCATATTCACAATCATTGAAATTAGGGATCGAGAAAGAAAGTATTGGAGTGGAAAATAATGAAACGGAAGAAGTTCATTTATAGTGGAAATACCAGAAAAAAAATCGAGACAGATGATCGCATTTAATTAAAGAGATCTTAATTTCCATAAATCCCGAAGAATCAAATCTTATAGATTTCGAAGATTTTCTTTTAAATCCCTTGAATTCCGGAATTCAATCGGGTCAACCTCAAAAGTTAAGAGGAAACTTATTTTCCTAAATTCAACAGTAACTACGTCAAAAGTAAAGGCGAACAGTTATTTCCACATTTCACTCTTTTGCGATAGCTTCACTTATACTTTTTGCGTAATCGAATGGTTTTATCTGTATTACTCAATAATGATAGAACTCTATTTATCAACTCATATGCATCATGAAATTTTTTTATCGTTAGCCATGACCACCTCACTCAAATTTCAGGACGAAATTTCTTTACCGGGTAGGTACTGTGACGAACCGGAAATTTATAACCAAATTTAAAGTTAATCTTTATATGATTCTGACATGATAAGTAAATCTGTAATGTTGAGTCTCGAAAACTTTGGAACAGTTTACATGAATTCATTTAACCTTTGGCTGTTTCCGACGATTCACGAACAATTGTACGTAAATAAAAATGTATATATTGATACATATTAAAACATATAAAAGAATGTATATATATATATATATATATATATATATATATATATATATATATATATATATATATATATATACGTATATATATACGTATACGTATATATATACGTATATATATATATATACGTATATATATACGTATATATATATATATATATATATATATATATATATATATATATATATATATAGACATATATGAATATGATTACTACATATAATTAATGATTACATGATATATTATATGCTTATTAAGTATTAATATATACAATACAAACTAAAATATAGTTGTTATATTAATATCATTACTTTAATAAATATTAATATTAACAATTATAGAAGTATTATTATTAATATTATTTCATACATTTGAATTGTTATATTATTATTATTAATATTATTGTTATCATTGTTAATATCAGTAATATTATTATTATATTTATTACTAATATTATTATAAATAATAATGTTAGTATTACAAAAATCATTAACTTATTATAAGTATTGTAAATACAATTCAATTTATTATTACTGTATTATTATTATTAACATTAGTATTAACAAAATTATTAATAATTATCATTATAATTGTATAATAATAATTATTTTTTTATTATTATATTTGTATTTATTAATTATTATTATTAATCATATAAAAATTATATTAAATAATACAGATTCAGTTTCAATATATCTGATTCATTAAATTGTCTGCTGGATTAGTTAATCTCTGTATCAAATTTGTACTAATAAATCATCCATCCCTATCTGATCTATATTTTTGGTTTCTTCCCTTTGGTTCGAGAATTCTGTTACACATCTCATTCCATCGTACAAATTTGGAATCTGCTTTTCATTTATTCATTTTGTTTTCTTCCTGAGTAAATTATTCTGTCGACCCATTTTCATTATAATACATTTGATTCCCATTTACAATGAGGAATTCAATTGTTTTTTCCCCACCAGATTTTATCCACAAGCCATTTCCAACACCTAAACCGTCACCTTATTCCACTTTGGTTTTTCTTCTTCATCATGTACAACCACTAAGACAATCACCACTGCGATCATCGTTTCTTCAACCATCAAGAACACACCATCACAAATGGTAACCATCGTGAACCTTCATCAACATCTTCGATCACAACCCACCATCAGTCAATCATCACCACATGTCACCGTAATTTGTTGTTGTAAGTTCTTGTGTTTTCTTCGTGTTTCTTTCTTCTTGACGAATCCCTTTAACCCACCAAATCAGTCATATTAGACTGCTACTACAACAGTTCCTTTAGATCTGTAATCCACCACAAACCATTACATATAAAAAACGCTATAATTATAATCATTATATATAGTTGCAACCTCCAAATAAATTTATCAACTAAAGACTTCTTTAGTATGTTCCTTTGTTCTCTTCTTGGCCAACTAATACCTATTATTTAATGCCCCACTTTCCAACTTTGCTAGTGGGTTACAAAAGTTGAGTTGGAAAATGATAACTAGGCAATTAACTAAAGCAAGAGGTAAAGTAATCGGTCCCATAGGTTGTCACGATTTAGAGTAAATCACGCGTTGCTTTTATGGTCCATAGTGGGTGGATGTTGATTCTAAAGTGAATGGATAATGATATGATGATGACAGCAGCAACTGCGTTTGGTTACCCAACACATTCATCGACTTTATGTTTAAAACATATAAACTACAATTAAACTTGGGCTCCATGAATGATATATTATTGAACCCACTACGGATGGACCCAATATTGTGCCAACGAATTTATTTCAATAATCATACACCACTTGGATTGCTACTACTTACGGTTTGTTGTAAAACCCTACAATCCGTCACTATTTTTTTTTATATATATCCCTTCTACTACCTCGTTGCTTTCCTTGTTTGTTAACAAGATGATGATGTTAGAAATATGATGAAGAATATGGTTATGATTAGGTTAAAGATAAGTTTAAGATGATGATGATAATAGATGATAAGCGTTCGATAATGATAATGGGTTTAGGTTTATGCGTATGATAATAGAATTGATTAGATTATAAGTTATGATCATGATGAACATAACAAACGATAATGATGATAATGGGACGGTATGCGTATGTGATATATAAATGATGTCGAATGATCATGATAATGATGATTCTTATGATGTGGAAAAGAGAAGAAAGAATGCAGAAATTTTAGAAAAAGAATAAAAACATATAGATATATTAGATACATAGTTCAGGTTGGATATTAATTCAGAAAAGTAAAAATGGCGAAATGGTTTGGAGTGTTGTTCGATTAACGAAGGGTCTTGAGTTCGAATCCTTGCTGCTACGGTTATTTTTTTTTTTCTTTTCTTCAGATAATTGTACCAGTGGGCTAAGTGTTGGGCTATCGATACGTTATTGGGCTAAGTGTGATTAGACTAATCGAATTTGAAACATAAACAGGGTTATGAGTAACTAAGCTGTGTTTAAATCAGAAAAGAAAGATAGATCTGAGGGTTTAAGGGTGTTTTCGTTAATTGAGAGGTCTCAGGTTCGAGCCCGGTTGGTGACGAAATTTTTTTAGAAAGGCTTACAATTAAGGTAGTTTTCTAATTTCATTATTTTTATTATTATTATTATTGTTACTATTATTCCTTTATAAGTATTATTGTTATTAGTATTATTATTATTAATTTTAAGATTACTAATAAAAGTATTATCAAGTATCATTTTATTATTACTATTATTATTATTATTATTATTATTATTATTAATATTAGTATTAGTATTATCATTAAGAATATTATTAGTAATATCCTTATTATTACAAGTATCATTTTTATTAAAATTATATTTTTTTTATTATTATTAGCATTATTATCATTATTATTATTTTTATCATTAACATGACTTTGATTATTGTTATTATTATTATTTTATCAAATAAATATTAGATACATAGAAATATATTTGATACATAATATATTAGTACTACATAAAATTATAGAATAAACTTATTAACATTAATTATATAAATAATTACATATAACAAATTATTGATTTTCAATATAATACTGATCACACAGTTATATAAAACTATATAAATATTAATTATTTTAAATAATAAATATACAAACTAAGTATATAAGATATATAAATTAAAATATAATACATAAATTTGATCGAATACAATTATATGTGTTAACATATATATATATAATTAATTTAGGATCATGAATCCAAGGTCAACTTTGCACTTGTTCAATGACGTTATATGTATTTTTACTATAAAATACAATATGGTGAGTTTCATTTGCCGTTTTACCCTTTATATTTTTGGGCTGAGAATAATGCGCAACTTTTATAAATGTTTTATGAAATTGACACAAGTAATCGAAACTACATTATATGGTTGAATGATCGAAGCCGAATATGCCCCTTTTTGCTTGGTAACCTAAGAATTAGTAAACCAGTCTACTAATTGACGCAAATCCTAAAGATAGATCTATTGGGCCTAACAAACCCCATCCGTTGTAGCGAATGCTTTAGTACTTCGATGTTGTTTTATCATGTCAGAAGGATTTCCCGGAATGATAGGGAATATTTTTATATGCATCTAGTTAATGTCGGTTACCAGGTGTTCAATCCATATGAATGATATTTTTGTCTCTATGCATAGGACGTATATTTATGAGAACTGGAAATGAAATTCTTGTGGTCTATTAAAATGATGGAAATGATTATTTATGTTAAACTAATGAACTCACCAACCTTTTGGTTGACACTTTAAAGCATGTTTATTCTCAGGTATTAAAGAAATCTTTCGTTGTGCATTTGCTCATTTTAGAGATATTACTTGGAGTCAATCATGACATATTTCAAAATTCATTGCATTTGAGTCGTTGAGTTCATCAAGAATATTATTAAGTCATTTATAGTTTGGATATATTATGAGATAGCATGCATGCCTGTCAACTTTCAATGTAAAGGAAGTTTGTCTTTTAAAAACGAATGCAATGTTTGTAAAATGTATCCTATAGAGGTCAAATACCTCACAATGTAATCAACTGTTGTGAATCATTTATAATCGGTATGGTCTTCATCCAGATGGATTAGGACGGGTCTCTACAACAATAGCAAGTGTGGGGTGATGTTTGTTTGGTGTTCTTGGGTGGTAAGCCAATGAAATGGGTTTCGTTTTAGTTTGATGATTAATGGGATGTTGATGGGTGGTGTGTGGAAGTCGTTCAAATAGGAAAGGAAGAGCAACAACAGTAGCTTCAAATGGTTTTGATTTGGTGACGAGTTTCATGGTGTTTTGAGGTGTATGACGGTGTATGGTGGGTTATAGTGGTGACTTAATGAAGTGGGTGTGAGGTTGTGTAACACCCCATCAAAAATCCCCTTAACGGATTGTTAACGCTGGTCCCAGTGCTTGGCTTGACTTCTACGTAACATCACTATTCTACAGCGAAAGCAATTAATACCTGAGAATAAAACACGCAAAACGGATCAATAATAATGTTGAGTGAATCTACAGGTTTTAGGTAAACAATACAGTATGTTTAAGAAACAATATTCTAAAAATGTTTATTAGTGGAATATTACCAATGTTTAATGTTAAAAGTTTGTAGACAACACCGTGTCCTGTTTCAAAAGTTTGTTTACACTACCATGTCAAGTTTCAAGTGTGTATAGACAATACCAGGTCAAATTTCAAATAGTTGTAGACAATACCATGTCTAGTTTTATCTCATCTGTTCGTAAACCACGGTTTTAAATAACGTTGTATAGTATCTGAAAAACAGTTATCAGAAAAATAGTTTAGTTTCCTTGACCACGAGATTTTACAAGTACAACCCCAAGTTGCAAAACGTTTGCATAATTTGAGCACCTGAATACTAGCAATGACCCGAGTATAGAAACCACTATACCCGCCCTTACCTCGTAAAATGTTATACACTTGTTCGAGCATATCTAATGTTCAAAGTAAATGCACCACATTTAAAAATGTAGGGTGAGGTTGTCAACCTAACGGATCCGTCCATCTAAATTGTGCTTACACCGATGGTATTAAAAGTATTCAAGCTCGAGGCTTTGTGAACAAAACTCAATATGCATATATAGTACTTGTGTCAATACAAAAGCATTTGATAAAGTAAGTATAACAGAGTGTATTCTCATCCCTGAAAACATGTAAAAAGCGGGACTTTAGACTCACCTTTGAACAAAGCTCGGATTGAAAGACAAAACTTGTACGGATTATAGCTTAGTAATGCAACCTAAGTATACGTATTTAGGTTGGTCAATATATGTATCTTAAATAAGTGTGGTTTCATAGTATAAGTTGTCTCATTGCTCGACTCGACGCGTTTCAAAGTAAAAGTCAACATATAGTCAAGTAATTCATGCAAGTCAAACAAAGTCAACCGAAGTCAAGCCGAAAGTCAAACTTGGTCAAAGTGGTCAACTAAAGTCAACATCAGTAGGTTCATGTCAAATGTTGGTCAACTTGTCAAACCTAAGTCAAACAATACGTTTCAGGTCATGAATGATCATTTTCACAATTTTAGTTTATCGTTGTGCACAAAGTTCATGAACACGTAGCATACTTAGCACATTATCTCATAGTAAAAAATTCATATAAACTTGGAAAACTCCAGATCATAATTCTACTCAAAATCAATTTCAAAAATTCCGGCCAGGGTCTCATACGATAATTAAAAGTCAGGAATCAGAAGGGGTACCTTTGTATTTTATCAAGTCAGTTTCTGACCGCGCACTGATATCATTTTGGCTATAACCGGAGCTAGGGACATGAAATTGATACAAAACCAGTGGCCATAGTTCAAGGACAAGTCAAAATAACATATATAAAAAATCTAGCAATTTTTTTTTTAGCCAATTTGTACAGTTTATTCATACAAGTTGAATGTTCAGTTTTTCAGCTCAATTCAGAAGTCACACAAAGTATGACACTACTGTGCCCAATGCATAAAGTTTTAGAGATTGACATAAACTAACAATAAGTCACATATCATGTTAAAATTTATATTCCAGAAGCTTACATACTCATTCAATAAACACAATCCACAGAGTATAAAACAGAGAGCAATTTACAGATTCGATTCTAGTTTAGCTAGTCACATTCGCACGCGATTATCCGAAGATCTAGATACAATTAGCCTATGATATCTACATGAAAGGTGAATTAATTTTTGTGAAAATTTCAAATATGCAAAGATTTAATCACAAAAGTTAACACATCTTATCATACAAGGTTATTTTCATGCAAGTGCTGTATAAAACTACTTTTACACTAATTCAAGCATATCTCGGGTTTTACATAAGAAAACGACATGATATCCTAGTATAAATTGTGTGTTTTTAAATTATATTTCCAGTGGTATAAGTTTCACATGCCAATTCGTGGTCTATCAAATCCAGATTTCTGATCAATCACAAAAACACAACGTTAATTTCAATTTAGCATAACTTGATCATCCGGAAACGAAATCAAGCGAATCCAAAGCCTAAACTCAATATTTTTTTGCAAGGAATATGAATATAATATAATAATTAATATTTGAAAAACTTAGTTTTTCTGATCATGCATAAACAAATTCGGTTTTAAACCCTAACGCATCAAACAATCAATATAACGATTACAATTAACACGTACGGGTATAGACTTGAGCAATTGACAACATAACTATGAAACTTTAATAAAAATCAGATTTTTAATATTAGGGTTCATGTGTTTATACCTTAGATCAACAATTAAAGCACACCAATACGTATAGGAGATCGAGAATTACACTTTTCGTGTGCAAGGCTTGAGCAAAAATTGAAAATTGATGGTGGTATTGGTGATGGTGATCGATGGAAGCAAAAGGGAGGGAGGGAACAAAAAAATCGTCTGGTATGTGTAATTGTGAGGGTTTACAGTGTTTAGGTTATCACTTAAGCCTTTATACTAGCCCTAGTTCTCTTAAATTGCACCTAAGTCCTCCAAGTTGAAAAAATTAAACATAAAAGGGTGGGTAGGGGGTGTTCGGCCGAATGGGCCCCATGGGGTACTCTCGGGCTCGTGTTTTGCAATTTCGTGTAATCGTGATCCGTTTCAAGTGCCGTTTAGTCGTATCGAGGGCCCGGAACACTAAACAGATCGTTAAACGCAACCAAACATTAATTTATTAAAAACCCAATAAATTAATTATTTTTTAAAAGTTAACAATTAATAAATTAATTATTAAAATAAACCCGAGCGTTTCGTTACTCAAAAAGCAGTTATCAAAATCGTATCATTTTTATCGTATTTCATTATCCGGAATATTTATTTGAATTAATATTAACTGATATTAATTATTGTAACCCTCCAAAGATCAAGTATGCATTTATTACACATAAACACATAAAATTCAAATAATCGCCGTTAAATAAACTAACGGAAGTAACGGAAAAAGCAGGGTTGTTATAGGTTGTCGACTAATTGTAGTAGAAATCAAGAGTGTTTCGGGTTGGATTGGTAAACGAAGAATGAAACAGGAAGAAGGTGGTTTAATGGTTATCGAACAATCTGAACTAGAAACTATATTATGCAAACGAGAGGGTTTGTTGTGGTGGTAGAGTGTTCAAAGATGGTGGGTTTAGTTTTGAAAACTAACTAGAACAAGCGGTCCTTGGTTCTTGGTTTAATCGAAAAGAAAGAAGACAAGAGTAATAGCAAGAAGAAGATAGAAAAATGTTTGTGTCGTTTGCACTGGACAAGAAATAGATACATGATATCTTTGTGAGATGTGGGTGTTAATATATCTATATATATTATGTAATACTATCATGTATCAAGTTGTTAAACAATAATATAATATGATAAATAAACGTGCATGAATCCTTAGCAGCCATTAATTTGGATTTTAATCTGCCAATAGTTTTCACAGACTATTATTTCGTACTCCGTTGTTACTAAGTAGCGGACAAAAGTTCACAGAAAAATCCCAAATTTTTATCTTAAATTCATTTATTTATTTAAGTCATTATTGTATTATTAACTGTTTAAAATTATCAAATAAAATTTTACTCAACTGTCCGTGCTCGATCCTGGATAAAAATATAAAAGTTCTAAAATTTAACAAATAGCTCCTAAATACATTTTTAATAAGTCTACAATTTATAGAACTCAGTTTCGGATCATCGTTTATTTTAAAATCTTATAAGTTCGAATTTAACTTGCTTAATATTGATCGAATGAAATTTGAGCGTTACTATCGTTTTCTAAATAAATTTGAAACTATATATATATATATATATATATATATATATATATATATATATATATATATATATATATATATATATATATATATATATATATATATATATATATATATATATATATATTATTTTATTTTATAATATTAATTCTAACAATTACATCTTATAATATTTCAATTTATTATATATATATATATATATATATATATATGTATATATATACATACATACATACATACATACATATTTACAAGTAGTTGTTCGTGAATCGTCGGAGATGGTCGAAGTCAAATGAATGTACGAAAATAGTTCAAAAATTTTGAGATGCAACATAACAGACTTTGCTTATCATGTCGAAACCATATTAAGATTAACTTTAAATTTGATCGGAAATTTTTGGGTCGTCACAACATGTCACTGGGTACTACGTTAGGCTTGAAGATTCTGAATAGACAGCAACGTCCTTTCCCCCCGACGCCCGTCCAGTCTGACTACAGGCATACACGTTCAGATGACTCATCCAATTGAGCGACTCGGTTGGGTGACGTATTAACATTCCACAATGGTCTAAACGTTCTTAAGCATAATAGAATACATGGTTTACCATATCCGAGAGACGTGATGTGTTTCAATGCTTTCGTTAATGATTGGTTTTAAAAGATAGTTAGGCCCTTAAAAAGAGTTTAACCATAAAGAACACGATGGCCAACTCAAGCTGACTTCCATGAACACGTTTGGTTATCCTAACGGTCCAATCCTTTATGTATCTAAACAAACAGTTCCTTAGTTAACTAAGAATCCCTAAAGTGGGGTGCAATGCTTGAGACCGCGTTATGGTGCAGTGTACTAATCAACACTGACCGTGTTCCATGGCCTTACTTAGCAGAGGTACAGTTTACAACAACCGCTGTGCTTCAGCATGCACGTACTAAGTTTATATGCTTGGTGACTACACTAGCATGGTCTGGGACTGACAATTTACTAAGGGTCTAGTCAGATGTTTCACTACGAAAGAGTCCTCAGTCGGAATCAAAAGCTCGATAGACTTACTACAACCGGTGTCCCTCGGTCGATCTTACGTTGTATTCGATAGACTTCTCTTACCAAGGGGTGACACAGATAGTGTACTATGAATCGAGGTTCGCGACTTCCCAATAACAGAGCCAATAACTACGTTCTAGTATTTGGAAAAGCGATTGAGTTTGAAGCATAATCGGAAAGCATTTCAACAGCATACACAAATCATAATATTATTTCAGCATTATAACTGCTTACATCATAGCATACACTAAAGATAAATACTCGCTAATCATGGCAACAATATCACAGAACATAATGATAGAAGACATTATATAAAGATAAGGGATAGAAGTACCAATAGATTAAACGAGTTCCGAATACAAAAGTGACAACTTCAAGATTCCAGACCGCTCCTAATACAATCTTCGACGTTCTTCTCTGGGTACTAGGTTTCCCGCACGGAGTCAAAGATCTTGAGAGTATGACTAATATTGTACAAGAGAGAGAGAAAGAAGTGAATTGAAGTGTGTGTTGGAATGAATGACAAAGACCCTTTAAATAAGCACAAAATTTGCCTGCAAACGGCTGGCAGGCCGTTTGGCAAGCCATTTGCAGGGCCTGTTTGGTAAGGAAAGCCGTTTAACGAGGCCGTTTGATCTGGGCATTTGGCAGGCCATTTGGCAGCCCGTTTGGCAACCCGTATGGCTTGCTGATTCCCTGGATCGTAACTTGATTTCTTGTCTTTCATCGTTTTTGCTCTAGAATCTTCGTTTTAGCTCCGATTCTCTTGATTCTTTTTGCACCGTCTTCGTAATTACTTTTTCTTTAATTCTAACTAATGAAGTGGGTATTTTGCCGACAAAGTTTGAATCTTACTTGTTTTTGGGCCTTAATACCGGGGTGAAAACGTGACTTTTTAGCCAATATCAAATATCCCACACTTAGACTTTGCTTGTCCTCAAGAAAACTCTCATTTCCTTATAAATCTTTTCAGAGTTTCTTTTCTAATAACCTAAGCGGTTTGTTTTTATTATAAGAGCAAAAAGATAAGGTGAGTCATCTATGTTATGATTGAAACTATCTCTGCAAGCATGCGAGGAGGTTACATGACATAGGCTAGCTTTCACGGGTCACTCAAATCATACAAGTGTTTAGTCATGCTACACCCATCGTCATAGGCTTGATAAAGACTCAAATATTTGCTGCTAATGTGAGAATGGTAGTAATCTCAGCTTCTAGATCATTTGTCAATGATGGAGAAGGAAATTTGGAGTGGTAGTGAAGTTGTTTTTGAGGTGTGAGAGAAAAGGGTAATGCAGTCTGCATACAGATTTTTATTCGGATAGATAGGAGTACTGAAGTGTTTGAGAAGCACTTTTGAACTTTTCTTCATTTAATAATCATTTTCGGTCAAGTTTTCTTCGGCATTTCTCTTATTAATTTCTGCTCCATTTCAGAACTGATTGTTTTTGATTTTTTTATTTTTTTTGTTTTTGGAGATTTCATCTCGAGAAACTTTTTGCCGGTAAACTTTTTCAAGACCTTTACCATGATACTTGAGAGGTTTATAACATCGGGTTTTCGGAAGGAATCTCGTTTTCTGGATTTTTCGAGTAATAGCAAAGATGATGTGGGTGTGGTGGTGGAGTAGAAGTATTGGAGGTGCGGAAGGCTTATTTTTGACAAATGGCTAGCTATTCTGATTATAACCGAATCACGTTTCGCTGCTCGGAAATGTAGATCTAAAGCAAGTTCTAATTCTGAGTACAGACATCGGCACTCTCAACGAAAAATAGTGAAGCATTAAAGATGAATGCTGATCTTATTTGGGGTGCCTCACCATTATCAATTTAGGTCGATAATACCTTAGTCATGCAATGCTCTATTAGAGATTTGGTTTAACCTGACAAGATTTCCACCCTACTTAAGCCTTACTTTTATTGACAAACGTTTAGGTTTTCCAAAATACTTTTTCGGAAAGGCTTTCTTTTGCAAAAATTTTGAAATTTGGCTTAAGGTCTTGGAATCTTCGTAATGGGTTATTTTAATATAGCATAAAAAGATTGTACCAACATCACACACTTAGACGAACATTGTCCTCAATGTTTCTAGTGTATCCATACTTGAAGATTTAGGAGTATTTGTGTAGTGTTTTAATTGGGTTGGAATCCCACACTTAGTGATAAGTTAGGATGTGGCATAATTTGAATCTTGAGCTAGTAGCGAAAAGAAAGAAATACCCCTAGCAGATGTGGCTGGCTTTCAATCCTTGCGTCTTTTATTGATCGGCTTATTTGTCATCCTTTATTCTTCTACTCTACTTTATTGCACGGGTTGCCTCCCGAGAAGCGCTTTTGTTTAAGGTCGTTGGCTCGACCGTACTGACATTTTAAAAAGCAAACATTACTCGCTGATGGTTGTAATCTTGTTCTTCTTGAGGGAATGTGAGTCTTCGCAGATAAATCCTGAGAAAGTGTCGGACCAATAGTGGTAGAAGATCCGGTATTTCTCTTGAAGATCGTTTGAAAGATAAGTAATGCGCAGTTTCGGCTCTTGATAAGTCTTGAAGTCCGATGAGGATGTGATCCACGGCTCTGCTGGTTGACCCATGAATGTCAATCATAGAAGCAGTGCTGGTGGTGATTGTTTCTCTGATGGGATGCTCATTTCGGAGGTCTTCAACCAATGTTAGAAACTGTATCTTTAGAATTTTGAAGTCTTCGGAATGGTGTTCTCCACAATAAGAATCTGTAGCTTTGCACAGATTTATTAAAAGACGAAGCTGAAAAGAAGTGAACAGCAATCCTGACCCGAGCATTAATGTCACCGTCTTTGAGTATATCTCCCGACATCCAGCTTTAAATGTGAAACTAAGATCTGTGGATTCATGGAAGATACGTAATATCTGCTTCGTAACATAGGTGACAATGTTGACTCGATCTGGTTCAAGTTGAGAGAACGGATTCTTTCGTCTTGCTTCCTCTGTAACAGCGTCTCGTAACTCTTTGATAATCAGATCAGCATGGTGATCAATTGTCACATAAATCACTAGTCTATCTGGCGTGCTTTCGAAATTATCTCTTTCCAAGAGAGCAAAAAAGCTGTGAATATCCTCGATCATTTGCAAATCAGAGTGATAAGTTGGGTGTCCGGTGGAAAGATCCACATGCTTCCGGATGAGAGTCAGTAGTGCTCGTTGGTTTGCTGAGAACGGAAGTGCGGATCCGGCTAAGGCGTTATAAACCTTAGAGTAAATGATCTTCTGATCTCGATAGAATCTTGTCTCAAGAATATTGCGAACCACTGAATTGTGCTCTCGTTGCCTTTCTTCTTGGTAGATATGATCGTGAAGAGAATTGATAAAGTCTTGAATGCGTTCTTCTAGGATTTCAACATCATTGTCTTCTCTTTGGAGATAGAGGTTGTGTTCTTCTCGGATAGCCATAATTCGTTCCGTTAAGCGTAGCGAAATATCAATTGTTGATTTACAAATGGCTTTGAGAATATCTTCAAATTCATCGATATCATTGATGAAGGTTATCATGTCTGCGTGTGTAGATATGACCGGAATTTGATCTGAAGAAGAGTTCGGCACCCCTTGATCTGGTTCGTTTGGAGAGTGTGAGTTATTCAGAATGTCTTCATGTTGCTCTTCCTCGTTATCATAGGTATATTGTTCTTCTAAGGATGCGTCTGATGAACGGGTTTCTTCAGTATTCTGATTCTCCACTTTGATACTTGCAGGATCAACTTCTATATCCTTAACCTCAGCCTTGTCAGTCTTCTTCTTGAAGCGAATGATTAAATTGTGATCTTCCGTCTCAAGTCTCATTAATTCTTCATGACGCTTAATGCTTAGAGGGGGTATTGTCACAGTTTCTTTTACGTCTTCCATTTCCTCTTCCTCTTCAGATTCCTCCTCTTCCTCTATTTCTTCATTGGGATCCTCTTCTTCCATTTCTGGGTCGTCTACAGACTGTGATTCGACACCCATCTCGATATCATCGACTGGTGGTGAAGACTCATCATCAGAAGTGATCCGTTTGGTGAAAATAGCAAACATCTCTGCCTGTCCAGAAAGATCAGTCAGTCGGTCAATGTTGAAGGTAACGCTCTCCCCATGTGATCGTAAGATCAAGGTTTGATTGTACACATCAATGATAGTCCTAGCCATATTCATGAAAGGTCTTCCTAACACTACTGGTGTGTGTAGGTCCTCCTTAATATCCATTACTACGAAATCCGTAGGGTACATGAATTTTTCGACTTTCACCAAGACGTTCTCAACTATGCCCTTAGGATATCGAATTGTGTGATTGGCAAGTTGAATTGTCATTTAGTTGGTGACAAGTCTCCTAACTCCAATCTCTTGTAGAGAGAGTTGGGGATTAGGTTGATACTTGCTCCTAAATCTGCTAGCGCATGAATGGTTCCAGATTGGTAGATTGAACACGGGAAAATGAATCGGCCCGTATCTCCTAGCTTTGGTGGTAGAGAGTTCCTTAGTAATGCAGGGCATTCTTCACTCAGTGGAATTTTGTTAGAATCTAGTATCCTCTCCTTTGTAGAGAGAAGCCTTCGGATGTATCTCTTCTAGTTGGGGACTTTGGACATAGTGTCTAGGAATCTTCCATCAAGTTTGAAGGAATCAAACTTGGATGATTCTTCTTGTAGCCATCCAGGATAGGGTATGCGAACTGGAGTTTCTGGGGTCAACTTCTGAGTATATGTCAATTTGTTCTTGAGCCTAGCTGACCTTCTCCGTGGTTCTTCCTCTAGGGTTACGAAATCCATCAGCTTTGCTTCTTCTATGTTGGGATTTTGGATAGTATTACTTGATAACCTTCCCTGCGGTCGGTTTTCAAGGCATTGTGATAACTATCTGAGCTGCGTTTCCAGACGTTTTGAAATGTCCCGTTCATATCGATTATAAACGTTCCATATTAATTGATTTCGTTACGAGGTTTTGACCTCTATATGAGACGTTTTTCAAAGACTGCATTGGATTTTTAAAACAAACCATAACCTTTAAAATATTACGACGATTATCAAATAATGATAATCTAAAATATAGCGTTTTCACACGACCATTACAATATGGTTTACAATAATATTACACAACAATATATATGTCTTCGAATGCAGTTTTTAAACAATATTATACAAGCATGCTGACTCCAACTCTTGTCCATAAATTAGCATGCAACAGCGGAAGCTCTTAATAATCACCTGAGAATAAACATGCTTTAAACTTTAACAAAAATGTTGGTGAGTTATGGGCTTAACCTATATATCAAATTGTAATAATAGACCACAAGATTTCATCTTTCAATAACATGCAATCTGCATAAAAATCATTCATATGGTTGAACACCTGGTAACCGACATTAACAAATGCATCTAGAATATCCCCATATATAAATATCGAAGTACTAAAGCAGTTCAAATTCTCTGACTGGGGCGTGTCAAAGCCCATAGATCTATCTTTAGGATTCGCGTTAATTGGTGGCAATTATAATAAACACCAATTCTTAAGCTACCAAGTTCAAAAGGGCGATATCTGGTATAACGATTCAACATAGAATGTATTTTCAATACTTGTGTCTATTTTGTAAATCATTTTCAAAACTGCATGTATTCTCATCCCAAAAATATTAGATAGTAAAAATGGGACTATAACTCACTTTCACAGATTTTCACTTCGTCGGAAAATAAGACTTGGCCACTGGTCGATTCACGAACATATAAGTAATATGTACATATATATCAAAGTATGTTCAAAATATATTTACAACATTTTTATTACGTTTTAATGTTTTAAGTTTATTAAGTCAGCTGTCCTCGTTAGAAACCTACAACTAGTTATCCACAGTTAGATGTACATAAATAAATCGATATATATTTTCTTGAATCAATCCACGACCCAATGTATACATGTCTCAGGCTAGATCACAACTCAAAGTATATATATTTTTGGAATCAACCTTAACCCTGTATAGCTAACTCAAACATTACTGCATATAGAGTGTCTATGGTTGTTCCAAATAATATATATACATGGGTCGATATGATATGTCAAAACATTTGCATACGTGTCTATGGTATCCCAAGATTACATATTATATTAGAATACATGTATAATACAATATAAGTTAGCTAGGATAAGATTTGTATAGATTTGTTACAAATTTCACGTAGCTACAACAACAAAATTATCCAATCTTGTTTTACCCATAACTTCTTCGTTTTAAATCCGTTTTGAGTGATTCAAGTTGCTATGATTTCATATTGAATTTAAGTTTATGACTCTAAACAGAAAAAGTATAAGTTTATAGTCGGAAATACAGGTTACAAGTCATTTTTGTAAAGGTAGTCATTTTAGTCGAAAGAACGACGTCTAGATGACCATTTTGGAAAACATACTTCCACTTTGAGTTTGTGACGACCCGAAAATTTTTGACAAAAATTTAAACTTTAATTCTCATTTGATTAAAACACGATAAGCAAAGTCTGTAATGTTGAGTCTCGAAAACATTGGAACAGTTTACATGAAAATATTTGACCTTTGACTATTCCTGATGATTCACGAACTTTTAACTGTAAACAGAAATGTATATATAAATAATTATATATGTAAATGATTATATATAATAAGTTAAATATATTAATGAACTATTATGTGATTTAGTTTTTATGAATGATAATTTAAAATAATCAAAACTTGTTATTTTGAATAGAGTATATTGAATATAAATGATTTCGAACATAATTTGTCAACGTTAGCAAAGTATTAAATGTATAATGTTATACTATAAGTTTACTTGTTTCAATATATATAATTAACATATTTATCTAAGTAATAAAACTTGATATTTAAAACATAATTATATATATAGCAGTTTGAATATGTATATAATTTCTATACAAAACTAGTACTATATGTATATTATTAAAATGTATAAATAATTTTTTATATCAATATTATTAGTGTTACTCTCATTATTATTATTATTATTATTATTATTATTATTATTATTATTATTATTATTATTATTATTATTAATATTAATATTAATAATATTATTTGTATTATTAATATTATTATTATTATATATATATAGATATAAAGATTTAAAACATGTAACTTGATATTACTAATGTTATTATTAAGTATTATCATTAAGAATCATTATTATTATTATATATTATTATTAATAATATTATTATCAAAATAATACAATTTATTAATATTATTATTGATAATATCATTATAAACATTATTTATAACTATTAGTCCTTTCAAAAAAAAATTTTTATAACTATTAGTATTATTACTCTAAATATTATTATTATTAGGATAATAATTATTAATAGTATTATTAATATATTATTATTATTGATAATATTCAGTATTATTATTATTATTTATTATTAATAGAATTATTATTATTAAAATTAATTTTATAAATAAAATCAAGGATAAAACCAAAATCGGTTTTGAGTCACTATCCACTTTTCATTTATTTCCTGTTTGTAAATTGAAATTTGTCGACCATATCATTATAAAACAACCAACTAGCACTTCATTCATTATCGATTAAAAAAAAGAAAGAAAAAGAGTCGCTGAACTCTGTTTTTATTTATTTTCCAAAAACCTCGAAATTGATTCAATTCTCAAAATGTAATAATGCAGTTCGGTTAGGAATGATCTATGTAAACTATCTGTAAGTTATCAACTTCTAATCTTTCATATTAATTACGAATTTTGAAGTCAAAGTTAAAATACAAAAAGTCAATGGTTTTTTCATCGTGAAATTTGAATTTGTTCTTAGGTTTCTGAATCAATTGATGATTTAGAAAGTTTATGCGAATGATTTAAAACACAATTCGTGTTGTAATTATAAACTAAAACGCTTTAAAATTTAAGATTTGATTTAGTGTTCTTGGCATTCTTGACTGTGATGAGCATTAGATAAATATTGAATGAACCTTTAAAAAGTAAAGATGCAGATGTATTAGGAACCTGTTAGTGAAACTATCTGCAAATTTGAAACTCTTAATTCTTTATATTGGACACGAATTCGAGAGTTAAAGTTTGAAATAAAAAAAAAGTCAACGGATTGTTTATCAAAGAAATTAGTGTTTTACAGATTGATTCTTTTAAAATTGAGGATTTACACAGATTCCTGGAATGATTTAATACCTCTTTTATGTTGACACTACAACCTATTTGAATCTAGAATACGAAATCAAGAGTTTTGTTCTATATATATTTTTTTACGAAGTGCAGCTACTGCTGCTTTCTTTTATTTAAAAATCTTCTTTTGCTGTTAATCTTAATTATATCAAATAAATATCAAATAAATGTGTCTGTTTTAGTTATTAATTCTAAAACCCGACTTGTGATAATCTCTATTGGAAGTAAAATCGAATTAATGAAATTGATTGGAGATGAAGTATATTAAAAAAAAATTATACTACTGGGTATTTAAACAGAAAAGAATGAAATAGAAGAATGGTCATAGGTGTTAGCGGGTTAGCGAGGGGTCACGGGTTCGAGCCCGGGCGTGGGCAACTTTATTCTTTTAGGGAAAATCTTTGTGAGGTAGCATTCTCACTAATTGTTATTATTATTATTATTATTATTATTATTATTATTATTATTATTATTATTATTATTATTATTATTATTATTATTATTATTATTATTATTGTTATTATTATTATTATTATTATTATTATTATAATTATTATTATTGTTATTATTATGGTATAATATAAAAACTAGATATGTTGTTGAAAATTGAATTAGATATGCCAAATATTAAAAGTATAGCTATAAAAAGATGATTAAGTTTATGATTACATTGAAAAATTAATATAGTATTATGATTATGAAAATTAAGATTAATCTATGTGTTCATTAGAAATTTTAAAATTTTAATGTAATGAAAATGATGATATTATGACTTTAGATATAAATTTTAAATTGATAATCATATGTAATATAAATATTATTATTAAAATTATCATTTTTATTATTATTAAAATCCTTAATATTATTATTACCATTATTATTATTATTGGTATTATCATTTTATGAATATTAATATTATTTCTATGAAAATTACTATCAATATTAATTTTAAGAATATTATAATAATAATTATTATTATTATTATTATCATCATTATTATTATTAACATTAAAATTATTATTTTTAACATTATTTATCTAAAGTATACATAAAATAAATATAGCTAAATTATTAATGAAACATATAATTTACTAAAGTAACAATTAATAATAATATAAATAAATTGTTCGATTACAATTATGTGTATTAATATATATATACCTGATATAGGTTCGTGAATCTGAGGCCAACCCTGCATTGTTCAATATAGTCATATGTATTTTTACTACAAAATACATTAGGTGAGTTTCATTTACCTTTTTACCCTTTATATTTTTGGGCTGAGAATACATGCGCAATTTTTATAAATGTTTTACGAAATAGATACAAGTAATTGAAACTACATTATATGGGTGAATGATCGAAGCCGAATATACCCCTTTTACTTGGTAACCTAAGAATTTGTAAACCAGTCTACTAATTGACGCGAATCCTAAAGATAGATCTATTGGGCCTAACGAACCCCATCCAAAGTACCAGATGCTTTTGTACTTCGATGTTGTTTTTATCATGTCCGAAGAATTTCCCGGAATGATATGGGATATTCTTATATGCATCTTGTTAATGTCGGTTACCAGGTGTTCACCATATGAATGATTTTTGTCTCTATGCATGGGACGTATATTTATGAGAACTGGAAATGAAATTCTTGTGGTCTATTAAAATGATGGAAATGATTATTTATGTTAAACTGATGAACTCACCAACCTTTTGGTTGACACTTTAAAGCATGTTTATTCTCAGGTATTAAAGAAATCTTCCGCTGTGCATTTGCTCATTTTAGAGATACTACTTGGAGTCATTCATGACATATTTCAAAAGACGTTGCATTCGAGTCGTTGAGTTCATCATGATTATTATTAAGTCAATTATAGTTGAATATATTATGAAATGATATGCATGCCTGTCAACTTTTGATGTGAAGAAAGTTTGTCTTTTAAAAACGAATGCAATGTTTATAAAATATATCATATAGAGGTCAAGTAACTAGCGATGAAATCAACTATTGTGAATCATTTATAATGTATATGAACGGGACGTTTCAGTTGGTATCAGAGCGGTGGTCTTAGCGAACCAAGTCTTGCATTAGTGTGTCTAACTAGTAGTTGTTTAGATGCATTAGTGAGTCTGGACTTCGACCGTGTCTGCATGTCAAAAGTTTTTCTTATCATTTCGTGTCGAAAATCATCTACTTATCATCCTTAGGAAATTACCTGCTTATCATTCCTAGTCTAGACACATCTTACTGCATTGATTGCATGAATAGTGTATAGTCAAATCCATATCTTAGCGTATCTATTACTGTAGACTTTATCTGACACGTTTCCTTAATTTCCTCTGTAATCTACGAGATCTTCTGTACTATATTAGATATTCTATATAATTAGAATATTATCCGATAACCGAAAAATCATTTCATATCGAAAATCATCTAACTGATCATAAGAAATGGACCCTACACCTAGCTTGGATTCCATTAGTTCCGGAAGCAATTTCGAGATGCGTATTGAAGTAGACTCCGAAGTCAATGAACCTGAAGTGTCTCCACCGTTTAGCTATTTTTCTTTCTGGAGGAGATGGGGGTGTGTTCGAGACTTACTCACTCGATGGAGAAATGAAGAAGGCGAGCCCTACTGCGAATCAAACTTACCTCCTAACATCGGAGAAAATGATGTACTCACCGGTGAACCTATGCGCAACACTGTATTCACCCTTCTTGGTAAAGTTTTCCACCTCGAAGGTCGCATTACTGCAATCTCAAAAAATATTCATCCTCTACTTCCAAATACCAATCGAAGGGGAATATTAGAAAAAGTTAGGGAACTTTGAATTGATAATCAAGATCTATCGAATCAGATGAGTGGATGGATAGAAATGATAGAGGGTAGGATAGAAACCCTGACAAGAATGGTGCTTGATTTACGAGCTATACTTACTACACCAACATCATCATAACCATCAGCAGCACCAGCAGCATAACCAGTACCAACAAAAACAACATCCTCACACGTCTCAACTTCGCAATCTATACCTCAAGCATAATCGTCGTTCTACGAATCGTTCTACATAAACTATCTTCTTCCTTCATGGTGATTACGTAATCTCTAATGTTTTAGAGATTATGTACTCTAGTTTTAGCCGTAAATCTGATAAGTTTAATATCACATTGACTCATTAAATCCATGATTACGTCCGAAGAAAAAATATATATGTATATATGTTTTCATAAAGAATGTAATTAAAATTTTTATCGTACAAACTGTTAATGATGAAAATATTTTAACGGGTAGGTAATACCCGAGGAATATTTAGATTTCACATTAATAAGTTACACTGTACATTTTTCAAATCTGATTCAATATTCATTTACTATCCTACTTACACCCACAGATATACGTATCCGTTCACCACAGAATAACCATTTTCATTCAATTTCATATTTGGATTTTTACCTATCAGAATCCAACAAGTGGCATAATGAAGAAAATATTGGACAAAATAAAATTTGTTAGAAACAAACAAATTAACTATGAGAAATTTTGTTAGGAATCCACGCTAACTGTTCCTAGCTAACTGTTCCTAGCTAAATGATTACATTTTATTTATCGCAATTTAATTATCGCAATTTATATTCTCGCAATTTTATTTATCGTCATTTAATTTCTGTTATTTATTTTACGCACTTTAAATATCGGGACACGTATACAAGGTTTTGACATATCATATCGACGCATATATGTATATATATATATATATATATATATATATATATATATATATATATATATATATATATATATATATATATATATATATTATTTGGAATAATCATAGACACTCTATATGCAGTAATGATCGAGTTAGCTATACAGGGTTGAGGTTGATTCTATAATAATATATATACTTTGAGTTGTGATCGAATCTGAGACATGTACACGGGTCACGACAAGTATTAATTAATTCGAATATAATATATTAAACTATATATGAATTATTGAACTGTTAACTGTGGACTATCAACTGAGGACTACCAAGATTGGACAAATAAAATGAATTAAAATATTGATTATAACATATGAAACTAAACAATTCTTCAAGTTTGCCACTTGATTTCATCTTAAACCTCATTTGTATCTTGACAATTACAATATGCTTCCAAACCTTTCATGATTCTTGAAAACACCTCAATCAAGAGGATGAACTAACCGCACTTCACCTACGGAAGAAAAGATTGATACATATAGTTATGCACCTGAAAATACTCGGAACCTGAGAAAAACGTTTAGCACATATCTGTGCTAGCTCATTTGGCGTTGTTATTACCGAAAATAACTTTGCAATCCCTTTCCAAAATATCCAATTTTGTCACAGCTTCAGCAAATCAATATTCGACTTTTCATTCGAATGAACTCTACTATAACTTTGATATATAAGCTTGCCTTCCATCATCGTTACCGGAGAGCCGGTTATATCCCACCGCATTAGCAGTAAACTTACCAGCAACTTCCTTGATCTTTGATTTTCCGAAAAACCATTATATTTATCGAAATCGTATCATATACTCATCTGCACCTTATAACAAGAATTGCCTTACCAATTACCGAGAATCAGCAATCGGTATTTTGAAATTTTGCAGTGATTTCGCTTCAACAGTCATGTATACATATAACAAGTGACTCCTGGATATTTTGATCTTCAATTCTGAAAAGCACGGTCTACGAATCAATACTCTGAATTTTAAAAAGTTGAATGTAGCAACAAAAACTATAAACGACCTCAACCGCCAAAAGTTGATGATAAAGAATTGTATGTTGGCAAAGCTCAGAAAAAGTTTGAAACTGAAAAACTGATTGAGCAAACTACGAAGGAGTCTCTGAACAAATCACAAGGACTAAACTTGTACATTAAGAATCCGGATGATTCTGTTTCTGATGAAATCTTTAGCGAATACCTTGCTTCTAACTCCAAACTCTTGCGGATAAATTTTCTTCACCATCCTTCGATATTAGAAATTCCAAGATATCATCGTATCTTTCATTATAAATATCCTCCATATTTCTAAAGATATTTTCATAACTATTCTTATATGAAATTATTAATCTCTTCGTGCTATCAGTGTTACATCATATAGAAACTGTTAGTTTCTATATTTTGTAAACTTTCGAGTTTAAAATATGAATGTTATTGAAGTAATGTTGGGAACTGATGCATGAGTTAGTATAATATAATGACACTTGATCAACGTGATTATATTACAGTAAGTCATGCTGAGTTTCTAATGGAACGTGATGATTCACAGACTATAACGTCATCATGTGCCATGTTACATAACTCTTTCATTCTGCTTAACTTCTGAACATATCAAGAAAGTATATTCTTGATAGTTCTATTCTCAGTGATTCAGGTAATTTGACAAATCAAATCGTGTGATTACACTCTTTCTTATTTAGAACATTAAGTTCATTAAAAATTCCATGGTTACGAATTCTGGACCTTTACTCGCTTTACTAGAGGTCGAGAAGATAATAAAAAGACAAAGAGCTCCAAAATAAAAGAGAAAATATAAAGCCCAATAATAACACGGAGGTTACAAACTGTGGATATTAATACGAATAGCAATATAAAGACATGGTATAATTAAGAATAGTATCACCCCAAGGTAATAGTAGGAGTAAACAGATTTTTCTGGTGGAAGATTGAAAAGAAGGATGACAGAAATATTAATTAAGAAAATATCAAGGATTAGAACGAGATTAAGTATTTTCATAATCTTTAGAATTTGGGAATTGAGTATAGGAGTGGTAAAAGTAATGAAACGGAAGAAATTAATTTATAGTGAATATTTCATAAAGAAATTAAGGCCGATCTCTGTATTTAATTAGAGAGATCCTAAATTCCTGAATTACCGAAGAAGAAAATCTTATATAGATTCGAAGATTATCTTTAAATCCCGCGAATTCCGGAAATCCACCGTGACTACGTCAAAAGTTAAATCTCTATCTCAATCTTTTGCGACACCTTCACTCGTACTTTCGAGTAATCGACTTATCTTATCTATATTACCCACTAATGATAAAACACTATTTATCAGCTCATATTTGTCATGAAAATATTCTTATTGTTATCCATGATGACCTCATCTAAATTTCGGGACGAAATTTCTTTAACGGGTAGGTACTGTGACGACCCGAAAATTTTTGACAAAAATTTAAACTTTAATTCTTATTTGATTTCAACACGATAAGCAAAGTCTGTAATGTTGAGTCTCGAAAACATTGGAACAGTTTACATGAAAACATTTGACCTTTGACTATTCCTGACGATTCACGAACTTTTAACTGTAAACAGAAATGTATATATAAATAATTATATATGTAAATAGTTATATATAATAAGTTAAATATATTAATAAACTATTATGTGATTTAGTTTTTATGAATGATAATTTAAAATAATCAAAACTTGTTATTTTGAATAGAGTATATTGAATATAAATGATTTCGAACATAATTTGTCCAAGTTAGCAAAGTATTAAATGTATAATGTTATACTATAAGTTTACTTGTTTCAATATATATAATTAACATATTTATCTAAGTAATAAAACTTGATATTTAAACATAATTATATATATAGCAGTTTGAATATGTATATAATTTCTATACAAAACTAGTACTATATGTATATTATTAAAATGTATCAATAATTTGTTATATCAATATTATTAGTGTTACTCTCATTATTATTATTAATATTAATATTAATAATATTATTTGTATTATTAATATATATATATATATATATATATATATATATATATATATATATATATATATATATATATATATATATGTATATATATATATATATATGTATGTATATATATAGATATAAAGATTTAAAACATGTAACTTGATATTACTAATGTTATTATTAAGTATTATCATTAAGAATCATTATTATTATTATATATTATTATTAATATTATTATTATCAAAATAATACAATTTATTAATATTATTATTGATAATATCATTATAAACATTATTTATAACTATTAGTATTATTACTCTAAATATTATTATTATTAGAATAATAATTATTAATAGTATTATTAATATATTATTATTATTGATAATATTCAGTATTATTATTATTAAAATTAATTTTATAAATAAAATCAAGGATAAAACCAAAATTGGTTTTGAGTCACTATCCGCTTTTCATTTATTTCCTGTTTGTAAATTGAAATTTGTCGGCCATATCATTATAAAACAACCAACTAGCACTTCATTCATTATCGATTA